>NC_057801.1:610557763-610591356 GCF_018294505.1 Triticum aestivum
CGCAACGCTCATTGTTCATCCTATCGATCGGCTTCAGTTAGCAGCAGTAGCGAAGGAATCGCTCGATCAGGTTCAGTTAACAGCCATCGATCGATCGCTCGGGTTCAGTAACGCGTAGCCTGCAGTGCAATCGCTTGGGTTCAGTTAGAGCCCAATGCCTCGCTCGGGTTCAGTTAGAGCCAAGGCCTCGCACACACGCACGTACGTGTACGAGAGAAACGTGCATCGTTCGGCCCCCGACCTCCCACCGTAACTGGGAACTCCCCGAAATTTTCTTCACCCTCGCTTCTACCACGGTTTTTTCCGTCATGGACGGCCCAAAGAATGTCATGCAAATGCGTCTCCGGCCCACCCAGGACGAAAAGTCCATTTTCTATCATGATTTTTTGTCATAGAAGTAGGAGCCCACCACATCTATGATGATACCGGGTTTTGTCACAGTTATCGTCATAGAAGTGTCATATGTATGACAGGAAAAAAATTCGTTCGGCCCAAAATGTCACGGATGTGTCTTTTTTTGTAGTGTGAGTCGCGATGCTCATGAGTCCCCCTTGACGTTCAAACGATCTTCGTACCTTGGCTCCGCTAGGGGAGGGGCGCGCGATGACCAGGTCCGAGGGACCTGGCTGGGTGGCGTGCGCTCGAGCGTGACCCGGGTGCAGCCCCCGTGTCCATCCCCCTCGCGTGACGCTCCCGAGGGGAGGTGTTGCGATGAGGCCAGACACTGAGCTCTGGGCTTGATATGGCCGTGGGCCGCCCTCAGTTTTTTATCACCAGTGCGGAGCATAGCGCTTCCGTATGTGTACGGGCATAGCCGCTCCTCGACAGTGTCGTCAGCCAGCGCGGAGCATGGTGCTTCCACTGGTACATGGGAGGGGGGCCTCCGGGAGGAGCCCCCGAGGCATGTATAGCCCTGCCCTGACACGTGGCTTGCACGACAGGGCTAGACGAGGTGTATCTAGGCAGTCATAAGCCAGTGCGGGACTCACGAGGCCCTACCTCAAGGCGGGTTGCGCTTGGCCTTGAGCCTTGGGCGGTTGTGTGTTCCTGCAAGATGGTTAGATACAAATGCTCTATGTCCTCAGGTCCCGGCCCTCGAGCGAGCTCAGCCGCCGTTTGTATGCCAGGTCGTGATGCCGTGGACAAGGCCAAGGGGTGAGGGCTGGAGAGCCAGTAAGAGCTCCTGAGCCGCGATGCTCAGGAGCCCCCCTTTCAACGCGCAAGTGATGTTTCTGAGGGAGAGGAGGCCCGTGGTAGGCGGCATATGATAATCATAGGCAGGTTAAGCATGAAGGGCAAATCAGCTTAGATGAACATAGAAATGAGTACATGCCACTGGGTCAGGCCCGAGCGGCTTGGGGATGATGCAGCCCGAGGGGCGCCCCCAGCAAAGTAAACTAAAGACATAAGCAAAAGGGATATACGCCGCAGGGACAGACCCGTGCGGCCTGGGAATGATGCAGCCCTGAGAGTGCTCCCAGCTGAAATGAACTCGAAAGATGTCACCTGGTACCGTTGTAGAGGGGGTGTTGGAGTAGCTGAAGATGCGCAATGAAGAGGCCGACCCTCACGAGCCACCAGAGCCCTGAGCCTTGGGAGGCTCTGGGGGTCCAGGTGGTCCCTCGAGGACCATCTCCATCTCTGCCAGGACCGCCTGATGCCTGGCCTCCTGAGCCAACAGAATGCTCCGTAGATGGCGCTAGTGAGTAGCAGCCGTGTTCGGTAGGCCGAAAGGCATGCGAACGTAGCTGTGCGGCAGACCCTCGCAATGTCCCACGCGCGAGGGCCAGAGGCGCTCCTAAGACGCGGCTCGGTTGAGGCCTGGGAAATCGATGCAGACATGCAGCCCGCCATCCTCGCCTGGATGGGGAGCTACGCTAGGCAAACGGCGATCGCCACGCATGGCCCTTGCTTCCTGAAGCTCTTGAGTGGTCTTCGTGATGAAGTCCTGAGGGTTGGGCTTTCCACGCCCCAAGCCTTCCTGAGGGAAACGTGCTACGAAGCACGCCTCCAAGTGGTGCCAGAGCGCCTCCCTTGTGATCTTGACAAAGTCTGAGGCCCTCCAGAAGAGAGCCCCCGAGCCCTGCCTGAGGAGGGCACCGGGCGTGCCTTCCTATGCGATGGAGGGAGGCGCCCCTTGCACGGGCGCGGATCCTGATGCGACACCTCCTGAGATGCCAACCTCCTGAGGCCTTGAGCTGGGTGATGCCTTCTTCTTCTTCTTGGGAACTGCCTCAGGAGGGTTCTCGCTCTTGCTGTCTGGGTCCTCGATTGATGCAGCTTGGAAGGCACACTCGAGGGAGCACACCGCATCCTTCTCTTTAGGGGACTGTGATGACCCCACCACTTCCAGGCATTTGGAGGACATTGTAGCCATGGTGGGTCACCGCCATGAACTTGGCCAGGGCCGGATACCCGAGGATGGCATTGTATGGCAGGCGAATGTGGGCGACGTCAAAGTCGATGAGCTCAGTGTGGTAGTTGTTGCTGCCCGAAAGTGACAGGGAGGCGGACCTGCCCTATCAGGGTGGTGGAGCCGTCAGTAACTCCTGAGAAAGGCTTGGTAGGCTGAAGTTGATCATATGGCACTTGAAGGTTGTTGAACATCTCGACGGACAGAACATTGAGCCCTGTGCCGCCATCGATGAGGATCCTGGTAACTTGCATGTTGCTGATGACTAGGGAGCAAAGCATCGGGAGGATGCCAGTGGTAGCCGCACACTTGAGTTGATCTGCTGAGCTGAAAGTGATGGCCCACTTGGACCACCTGAGAGGGCGTGTGGCCTCGAGCTTGGGGAGGACTGCATTCACCTCGCGAGCAAACTGCTTGAAGATGCGCTGAGAGGCTGGGGCCTGTGCTCCTCCCAAGATGCAAGCGATAGCACGTGGCTCCTGGAAGCCCCCAGCCCCCTCGTCCTGGTGGTGGTCATCATTCCTTCTTGGCGGTGGAGGCAGAGGAGTAAGGCCTGCATTGCCCTGTGGGCGATCCTCGCGAGGCTGATCCCTCCAGGCTCCCTCGCGAGGCTGGTCCTGCCAGCGATCCTTGCAAGGTCGGTCACGCCACTCCTGGCGAGGGCCTCGGTCGTCCCATCGTCCTCTGCCTCTTCCTCCTCCTCGGCCGTAGCCCCGGTCATTGTGCTAGGGGCGTCGACTGATGCGTCCTTCTCGAATGGCTCTGAGCTCCTAGCATTCGTTGGTGTTGTGGGTGTAGAGGTTGTGGTAGGCGCATAATCGGCTTCCCTTGGACGACTCCAGCTGGTCCCTCCCATGCTTCGTGTCTGGCTTTGCTACGAGTACGGCTACTCCTTTGCGCTTCACATGCTTGGCCTTGGCTTTCCTTTCTTTTGGGTCAGCAGCTGGAAGCTCGAGGAGGGAGAGGCGCCCCTCCTTAGCTCTTGCGCACTTGGTCGCTAGGTTGAACAGCTCCATGGATGTGTACAGATCCTCGTGGATGGTGAGCTCCTCCTTCATCTTGACATCACGGACGCCATCAGAAAATGCTGAGATGACGGCCTCGTCCGTTACCTTGGGGATGTTGAGGCGAGCACTGTTGAAATGTTGGATGTAGCATAGGTGACCCGCGGCCGGGGGGCGGTCGCGAGTGCCCTGGAAGTTGGCGGTGAAGAGGCTGCGCATCTCATCCCAAGAGGAGATCGAGCCGGGAGGTAGGTTCAGGAGCCAGGTGCGGGCACCGTCCTGGAGCGCCATGGGAAACCAGTTTGCCATGACCTTTTCATCTCCGTTGACCGCCTCGATGCCCAGCTTGTAGAGTTGGAGGAACTCCGCGGGGTCAGCAGTACCATCGTAGCGAGGAGGCAGGTCTGGCTTGAACTTGTCGGGCTAGGCGATGCTACGCAGCTCGGTGGTGAAGGCGCGGCAACCTGTTGTGGCCACCAGAGCCTTTTGCAGACGTGGATGTCGGTTCAATATCCGGCGTATCTCGTAGTAGGGGTCCTAAGCTAGGCGTCTTGGAGCGATGGTAACACGGACATGGGGTTTTACCCAGCTTCGGGCTCTCTCGATGAGATAATACCCTACATGCTGCTTTTCATTGTATTAATATGGGTGTAGTACAGAGTACATGTATCTACCACGAGATTGTAGTAATGAATATGAGATTGTCTATTGACTAGCCTGGCCTCGGTTTATATAAGACACCGGAGGCCTAGGGTTTAGGAGAGTCCTTGTCTTGGGCGCCAAGTCTTGTGGAGTCTTCCTTGTATGCGGCAGGGGTTGTCCGAACTAGCCCATGAGTATACGGCCATGGGGGTCCTCGGCCCAATCCAACTGATCGGGAGACGACGTGGTGAGTACCCCCTAGTCCAGGACACCGTCAGTAGCCCCCTGAACCGGTCTTCAAGTTGGGGACGCTCCTTGATTCTTCCGAACTGTTCTTCATCTTCGGTCGTCGGTCTTGAAAACTGGTTCGACAAATCTTCTCATCTTCGATCTTGAGGATCGCCGAAGTGCATCCAAAGAGTTTACACGTCAGGTATATGAGGATCCCCTTTAAGTTTTCGGCCTTTATCAATGCCTTATTATTTTTATGCCACACCTAGGGTTTGGAGTTGTTCCTGGGCGGCAGTGTCCTCTTGCGTCTGAGCTCCAACGCCGGACTGCATTCGAGGTATCTGTTGTAGCTGAGCACCAATGCCGGACCGCTTCTGAGCTCCAACGTCGGAATGTATCCGAGCTCCACCGCCAGAATGTATCCGAGCTCCACCGCCAGACTGCATCTGAGTAGTATTGTTACTGCCGAGCTCGAACGCCAAACTGCATCCGAGCTCCAATGCCGGACTATGTCCAAGCTCCAACGCCGGACTATATCCTAGGTGTCATAGATCACCTTGGTTCAAAAAAGTTGAAGGAGTTTAGCCGAGCTTAATGCCGGAAATGCATTCTACGGAGCCAGTCACTAGCGTCAGAGCTTTATGCCGGACCGCTTCCGGGGTGTCTATTGTAGTCGAGAACCAATGCCGGACTGTATCCGAGGTGGTGCACCACCTCGGCCATGGGATGATTTTTATGAATTTAATTCGGAATTGTGCATTATAATCTCGCCAGAGATGTATAGCCAGTAGCCCTCAAGGTGCGTGTTGGCCTAATATCCGGGATGCACCTGAAGGAAAAAATCAAACCGCTGACCCTAGTAGCCCCTGAGACTCAGGTCGATTCATAAAATCAGCCTGAGGATCAACTCCCAGCTCGGCAGCATACTTAGGAATAGAAACACGCTGTGCAAAGTCCTCGAGACTCAGGTTGGGTGCGATCGACCAACTTGAGGATAATAATCTTCTCGAAAACTATATTGCGCTTTAAATTTTCTGCATTGGATTATCAATGCAGTAGCCCCCGAGACACTGGTCGGGTGGCAACACCAGATCAGGGGATCGATGTGCCCTTTTAATATTTGTAAATAATAAGCCCGAAGCCTAGTAGCCCCTGAGCCTTAATGCGGGCACGGGAGGCCGAATTAAGGATCGATATCCATAGTAAAATCACAAATTATGTGTAATGACTCTATGTATCCAAGTGCTTTACATCATTAATGCTTGGATCCGCAGTGTAAAAAACTTTGTTGACCGACCATCGGCTTCCACCTCCTTGGCCAGCAACTGAGGAGTGTTTGTCCTACTTTATAAAGCCTTTATGAGGGCAAAGATTTACGGCAAACAAGGCAATCCGGCCATACGGTTTTATAAACAAAGGTACGTAGAGAGACATGTTATATCATTGTTTAACATAAGAAACATTATCCAAAGAAAATAGTCCCACTATCGCTTCCTTTCTTTGGGTTGTCATGCTAAGCATGATCATGAAACCTCAACTCCGATCAATGTGGGAGGAAAATACTGAGGATTTAGTTTGGGGAAAGCTTCCAAACTCTGTGGTCTAAATGAACCCAAATTTTCACTTCCGTTGCGACCATTTATAATCTGAAAGTGGTCCATCATCGGCTTCTACCCCTTTGTAGATGCTACGCAGGGTGTTTCCAAAATAACAAAGCAACCCTTAGCCGACGTCTCGGTGCCCGAAGGCGGTTGTGTTGGCGGAAACGAGGCAATCAGATATGCAGGCTTTATAACTTTCACTTAGTCATAGGAGCTTAAAGTTGGGAGGCCAGCAAGTAGCCCCCCGATTAGTGTTCAGCGACAGCCGAGGTCAAGCCGTAAAGACTTCGGCCAATGTTATGAATGGCCCGTCATTTAATACAGTCATCGGACCGCTGACCAGTTTACGCTTATTGTGACAGTCAGTTTTCGGCTTTCTCCACTGCGATGCTTAATCATGCGAGACGGAAGCACAATTGCAGTGGTTCTCCCTTTGAACACCTAGCCAAACAAAGCGGAACATAGGAGGCAAGCCCAGGAGCCGGGCAACCCAACTATTGACCGAAGACACAATTCGAAACTGATGCATATATAGCAATATCCAAGAATTTTTGCCGAATCTCTAAAGGTGTCTAGCGTTGCACCGTGAGACTTACGCGGAAAACACACAAATAGTTTAAAAGTGCCAAAAGCCTGGAAAACCAAAAAACGCTAGTAAAAACATGACGTCCGAACAAGATCAAGTGATCGGTGCCAATCCGAAAATTGGAAAAAAATTGTGCTTCTGTCGACCAAGAAGAAAACACATATACAACTCATATATATATTTTAAGAGCCCCCAAGTGACTTGGGCAAAAGGATTTTATGTATAATGATTGTATGTACCGAAGTACTTATATCATATATGTGTTCACCCGAACTTTATACGCGTCTTAACCGACCATCGGCTTCTCCCTGTTCGGTCAAGGACCGAAAAGTGTTATGTACTCCCCCTGTCGAGAATATCGACGATGTTTCCAATAACGAGGCAATCAGGCCATAAGGCTGTAATAGGCAAAGCGCACTCAGGGAACTTATGTTATATTACCGACGAAGTGTAAGAAGCATCTTCGAAGAAAATAGTACCCCCACCGATACCTTTCTTCGGTTGCTCACTATGAGACTTGTGCAATAGATTTTTTTGTACTCATGAGTTCCGTTGTATGCCGACCATTATTGAAAACAGTAAGAGCGCTACCTTTCGGCTTCACCCAGTCTGAGGTTCGGCTCGGGTGACCCGATCGTGACAATTGCAGAGGTGCTCCCTTTACTCCCTAGCTGAACAATCCAGAACGTAGGGGTAAACACAGGAGCAAGGCAACCCAGCTTGCAAATCTCTTAGGTTAATATGGTGCATATTGTGGCGTAATACACGAACAAGGAACGAAGCCGTACAAGTATAATCATATGCAAGAGGAAAAGCTCCATCAAGGGAGCCCCCAAATAAACGGGGTATTTGAATATGTGCGTCACAGACAAAGTTTTGACAAGGAACTTTGTCACAAACAACTTTTTGCCAAAAAAGTATAATGCTTGGTCAGACCGAACAAAATTTAAAATTTTAAAACATTGAGCATGAAAGCGACTTAGCTGGTTAATGTGTTCAGCATTGATGACGAGGTCCGGATTTATGGCGGGACGAAGCCATAGTCCTCGGCCTGGCCGAGGTCCCAGCCCCCAAGCCGGTTCCGAAACGTCCGAGAAAAGAGCTTGGATTGACAAAGTGACAGCACAAGACTGCCGATATGTCGAGGCAAAGCCCCCGGTTCAGCCGAGATGTCAGAGCTGATCGGTTGGTGACGCCGAAGTGACTATGTGGCACAGTCGAAGTCGTTTACCTACACACAGGAAATAGTGCAGTCCAAAAATACAAAAAAATATCACATATTTAAAATACGCAAAGTAAATTGTTAAAAATATGTAGCATGGGCGCCTAGGTCATCTTGATGACGTGACAACATTGTGGCACGGCAATGTCCATATAGGTGCCGACCCAGATGAGGGTGAGAGGCTGATCCGGCCGATGCCACGTACAAGTGTCGACAAAATATTTCTGCAAAAATAGTGCAGTGCAAAACGATAGAAAATATTCTGCGTGCAATAATTTTAGGAGCTAACTGAATAATTAGGAAAAACAAAGCCTGTTCGGAGGTGATGACCCGGACTGAAGTAAACGGACGAACTGATCTGTGCTGAGCATGTGAGAAAAAAAGGGGGAGAAATAAGTCTCCCTGTGGTGTGCTGCCATCGAGCCGAGCTCTGGTCGGTGCCCTGCTCCACACTATCTCTTTGGCTGGATCACCCGTGGGCCAGATTGAGGCAGGATCCGATATATCGCCTAGTAGCAGACGCGAAGATAGGCCGCACTGTGATCTGATGTCTTGTGAGGCAATCAACAGATGATGTAGTATCAACATCAAATCTGAATCAAACAAGTTGGAGGAGGTCTAGCATCTCACGCAAGTGTTAGTACATACTGGTATGATACTAGTTTTAGTGCAAGGGTCAAATCAATCTAGTACATGAAAAAGAATGCACGGAAGACATATGACAAGGCAAAAGCGTAAACTGCCTTCAGTATTTGATTAAATAAACAAAAGGGAGAGGAAGGATTAAGTCTCCCTGCGAGTTGCCGTATGGCCGAATTTTTGCCGGCCCTGGCGTGAGTGTGCACGCGTGATCTCCTGGGCTGGAACACCGCTGGTCGGATCACCACACTTTTTTATTGCGCTAACCTAGATTGAGGCTGCAAACTTCAGGATCTTGTTTGCATGTTGGCACTATTCAGATCCATAGTACTGCCCGGCGGCGGACACATATGTCGCTATTGAAATTTTCTCAATTCTGATCTGCCAAAGCAAATAAAAGGCAGTGACCTGTAGAAAACAAGTAAGAACTGCCATGAAAAGTTTCTCTTTGGTTTCTACGTGAGGTAGTATTTTGGGTTACTAGAATCCAACCACGTCGACGTTGTACTGCCAAACTAGTAGTCAATTGGATTAGTATACTAGTACTCAATTACGTGAAGCAGTAAGATTTTAGGTCCGTGCACTTTTTAGCAAAGGTAGCACAGGGTTGGCGGCCAAGCAAGGGATGAACTAAAAAAAGGAAAGGAACCGGATCTCCCTGGTGCATGCATTCCATCAGGCTGATTTGATCGGCCGATGTGCACAGTTGCCACGCGTGAGCGCTACTGGTCCAGGGTGGCTCCTTGGCTAGGGCGCCGCTTGATGGATTTTCCATTGCCTCCGTGCATGTTTTTCCGACGCCTTCACGGCGCGCCGATGCCGCAACAGCGGAGATTGGATCTGCCGTATTATCATAGGTCGGACACTTTTTGTATGATCTTGATTTGACTGCGAAAAGGGTATCCTGAGGCAGTAGTCATAGTTTACAATAAAGATAGACTATACAGAATACATGTAATAGAAAAATATCACCTGATCATCCCATCGATCCGCGCCGATCACCCAGCATGCTCTCAATGAAAGCACCAATGTCGGTTCAATATCCGGCGTATCTCGTAGTAGGGGTCCTAAGCTAGGCGTCTTGGAGTGATGGTAACACAGACACGGGGTTTTACCTAGCTTCGGGCTCTCTTGATGAGATAATACCCTACATGCTGCTTTTTATTGTATTCATATGGGTGTAGTATAGAGTACATGTATCTACCACGAGATTGTAGTAGTGAATATGAGATTGTCTATTGACTAGCCTGGCCTCGGTTTATATAAGACACCGGAGGCCTAGGGTTTAGGAGAGTCCTTGTCTTGGGCGCAAAGTCTGGTGGAGTCTTACTTGTATGCAGCAGGGGTTGTCCGAACTGGCACGTGAGTATACGGCCATGGGGGTCCTCGGCCCAATCCAACTGATCCGGAGACGACGTGGTGAGTACCCCCTAGTCCAGGACACCGTCAGTAGCCCCCTGAACCGGTCTTCAAGTTGGGGACGCTCCTTGATTCTTCCAAACTATTCTTCATCTTCGGTCGTCAGTCTTGAAAACTGGTTCGACAAATCTTCTCATCTTCGATCTTGAGGATCGCCGAAGTGCATCCAAAGAGTTTACACGTCGGGTATCCGAGGATCCCCTTTAAGTTTTCGGCCTTTATCAATGCCTTATTATTTTTATGCCACACTCAGTGGGACCTGCTCCTGATGGTTCCCCCGCGCTGCCGCCAAGGGTAGCACGGGGTCTTGGCGTGCTGGTGCAGGGATGCGGTCTTGTCGTGCAGGTGTAAGGAGCGCGTGAGCGCCTTCTTGAGGCCGAGGGATTTCTTGGCAGCTTCTTTCTTGCCGCGCGGGCACCGGACATGGTGGGTCACGTCCAGGGGCCGCGCACCTTCGAGCCAGGGTGCCTTCTTGGGGAGGAGGTGGCGGAGGCGCTCCCTGAGCAGAGTCGCCCACGCATGACGGAGGGCGAGGCAGCGAGAGGGACAACGCGTGAGAGCCCCCTGCGGCGCTGACGAGCTCGGTGATGCGGGCGAGCCATTCTTCGTAGAGGTCGTCGACGGGGCGGTAGTGCAGGAGCTCACGTGCCAGGAGCAATGCGGCCTACGCGTCCGTGGGGGCGCAACGAGTGTGAGACGATGAACCAGCTGGGGTCAGCGACGGAGTGGCGGTGCGGCCATCCCGCCGCACCGAGGGGTGCAGCGAAGATGCTTGCTGCTCGTTCCCCGTCAGTCCAGTGGCAGCGTTGGCGGCAGGTGATGGAGAACGGCGAGGAGGCCCACCGACGGGGGCCTTCTGGGCGACGTGGGCGGCGAGAGCAGCCCGACGCTTGGCACGAGCTCGGCGAGCATCTGCCATGGATGCGAAGAAGCGATGGGATGCAGATCAGCAGAAAAGATTTTGGCACACCCCTATCTGGCGCGCCAAATGTCGGATATCGGGTTCTGGCAAGACCCTTAAGGTTCGAACTCTGGGGTGCGCACGAAGATCTTTTCCCTACCGATTCACGCCCACAACCTTGCCGCGATTCCAAACTAGCATGATGAACAACACAAGAGACACGAGGTTTATACTAGTTTGGGCCACCGTTGTGGTGTAATACCCTAATCCAGTGTGTGGTGTGGTGGATTGCCTCTTGGGCTGATGATGAACAGTACAAAGGAAGAACAACCTCGCAAGAGGTGTTCTTGTGCTTGGTGGTGGTATGCAGATGAACTTGACCTCCCTTTCTACTGTGGTGGCTAGCCCTATGTATAGAGGCCCTTGTCTTCTTCCCAAATATTGAGCGGGAAGGGAGCCAACAACGACCATTTTGAAAGGGGACAACTAGTACAAGCTATCCTGACTAAAGGTGGTCTTCGACTGCCAAAGGCATTGGTGATGATGTCGTCTTGGGCTCCACTGTGAAATCCGTCCTGCCGCTCTGCTGGTCTTGGTCTCATTGTACCAATATGGAAACCTTTGCTTGATGCCTCGGTACTCCGCACCTGCACTTTCACCCTTTGCACCAAAGAGGAAACGAGGACACTGCGTAGGCTGGCGCCCTCCTGGTCTTGATCGTCATGGCTTGCATCATGAGTACCTCATGAGGTACCCCTTGCCTTGATCTCTTCGCCTCCTCCCGTGCCTGCCTGGTGAGGCTGCCCCTGAGGAGGCCTTGTGTCGTCTGCCCCATGAGGCTTGGCCCCTCGCGAGGGTCTTGAGCTTGGGTTGATGAAGAAGGGCCGTACCGGGCCGCTAGTGAGCCACACCGCTGGCCGCAGGCAGGCAAGTCTGGGGACCCCCGTTCCCAGAATGATTACAAATATAACAGCATGGAATAATAAAAAATTATAGATATGTAGGAGACGTATCAGCATCCCCAAGCTTAATCCCTACTTGTCCTCGAGTAGGTAAATGATAAAAACAGAAATTTTTGATGTGGAATGCTGCCTAACATGTTCATCACATAATCTTTTCTTTATAGCATGGACATTTGGACTTTTATATGGTTCAAAGCAATAGTCTAGTTTTGACACGAAGACTTTAATACTCAAGCATACCAACAAGCAACCATGTCTTTAAAAATATCAACACTAAATCAAGTTATCCCTAGACCATTATGCTCAACCATTGATCCATTCATGAAACACACTCGAATATTAGCTACACCCAATGCTCAAATACGATCATAGCGGCCCTTAGTTGGTGCTTTATAAGAGAAGATGGAGACTCAAATTCAAAATAAAAATTGCATAAAGTAAAAGAAAGGTCCTTCGCAGAGGGAAGTAGGGATTTGTAGATGTGCCAGAGCTCAAAGCAAAAATTGAGAGATAAAAACATTTTGAGAGGCATACTTTTGCCACCAACGAAAACGACTTAGACCTCCCAACACTTTCCATGCTAGATACATCATAGGCGGTTCCCAAACAGAAAATAAAGTTTATTCCTTTTTCCACCATTACTTTCACTTTCCATGGCTAACCGTATCCACGGGTGTCCTCCATACCAACACTTTCCAAGGAGTTTATTATTTGACAACATAAAGTAAATTCTTTTCTCATTTTGGGACTGGGCACCCCTAATACCTTTGTCTTACTCTCGTGCAATGACAAGTGAATCAACACTCATCGTGAGAATAACACATCTAGCATGGAAAATATTGGCCACCCCTCACCACCTCGCGAGCGGTGCGAGCACACAAAAGAGAAATTTATTTTGAAAATTAGATATGGCACATGCAAATTTGCTTAGAACGGCATGGAAATACAGCATATAGGTAGATATAGTGGACTCATATGGCAAAAATGGTTTAAAGGGTTTTGGATGCACAAGTAGTAATCATAGTTAGTGCAAAATGAAGGCTACCAAAAAGATTGAGAAGCGACCAACCAAGAAACGAAAAATCTCGAACCCAAGCATTAAGCATAAGTAACACCGAATAATGCACCACAAGTAGGATATAAATTTCATTGCATAACTATTGACTTTCGTGCTTGCATAAGGAATCATAAACTTTAACATCAATATTCTTATTAAAGCACAATTACTCATCAACATGACTCACATATCATATCATCATATCTCAAAACCATTACTAAGAATCAATTTTATTTTGTCCAATGATCTTCATGAAAGTTCTTATTATATCCTCCTTGGATATCTATCACTTTGGGACTATTTTCATATGTTGTTTTTTATAAGCTCAAACAAATTTAAGTGAAGAACATGAGCATAATATCTCTTTCTCTAAAATAATCTAAGTGAAGAAAGAGAGAATTTCTTAAAAAATTACTAACTCCCAAATAAATCTAAGTGAAGCATGAGAGCATTTCTTCAAAAATAACAAAGCACACCGTGCTCAAAAAGATATAAGTGAACCACTAGAGCAATTCCAAGGCTCTAAAAAATTTAAGTGAAGCATAGGAGCAAGCATAACATATATTTTGGCTCTCTCAAAAAGAGGTGTCAGCAAGGATTCAAGACTTAAAACACAAAGCAAAACAAGTAAATACTCATATCATTCAAGACGCTCCAAGCAAAACTCATAATATGTGACGAATAAAAATATAGTTCCAAGTAAAATACCGATGGTTGTTAGAAGAAAGAGGGGATGCCACTCGGGAGCATACCCAAGCATAGTTGCTTGCTACTTCTTGAATATTATCTTCGGGTGCCCTGGGCATCCCCAAGCTTAGCCTTCTACTAATCCTTATTCATTCATCCATCGTGAGATCATCCAAAACTTGAAAACTTCAATCACACAAAACTCAACAAAAACCTTCATGAGATCCGTTAGTATAAGAAAGCAAACCACTACTATAAGTACTGTTGCAAACCCATTCATATTTTATTTTTGCATTATATCTACTATATTCCAACTTTTCTATGGAAAAAACTCATCAAAGAAAACCATAGAATCATCAAAACAAGCACACAACGCAAAGAAAACAGAATCTGTCAAAAACAGAACAGTCTGTAGCAATTTGACTACTTCGAATATTTCTGTAACTCCAAAAATTCTGAAAAATTAGGACGACGTGAATAATTAGTTTATTAATATTCTGCAAAATGAATCGACTCAAAATCACTCTTATATTAAAAATGAAAAATAATTTTGTGAGCGCAAAAATTTCTTTTTTCAGCAAGATCAAATCAACTCTCAACCAAATCATCCCAAAGGCCTTGCTTGGAACAAACACTAACTTACACCACAAAAACACATCTAGCCAGAGGCATAATTGTGTATTTTATTGAAAACAGCTAGAAAACCAAAAAGCAAAAAGATACAAGTTGGGTTGCCTCCCAACGAGCGCTATCGTTTTACGCCCCTAGCTAGGCATAACGCGTAGGATATAAGTTTTGTCATCCTTAGTTCTAGTTCCATATGATGCCCTCATGATTGATTCATATGGTGGCCTAATTCTTGTTCTAAGGAAGTATTCCATACCCTTTCTTAGTGGAAATTGAAATTTAATATTGCCTTCTTTCATATCAATCATGACACCAACAGTACGTAAAAACGGTCTACCAAGAATAATTGGACAAGACGGGTTGTAATCAATATCAAGAACGAAAAAATCTATGGGCACATAATTCCTATTTGCAAGAATAAGAACATCATTAATTCTTCCCATAGGCTCTCTGATAGTATAATCCGCCAAGTGCAAATTTAAAGAGCACTCTTCAATATCGATAAGACCAAGCACATCACATAAAGACTTCAGAATTGTAGAAACACTAGCACCCAAGTCACATAAAGCAAAACACTCATAATTTTTAATCTTGACTTTGATGATAGGTTCCCATTCATCATGTAATTTTCTAGGAATTGAAACTTCTAATTCCAACTTTTCTTCAAAGGCTTTCATCATAGCATCAACAATATGTTTAGTGAAAGCTTTATTTTGTTCATAAGCATGGGGTGAATTTATCATGGATTGCAACAAAGAAATACAATCAACCAAAGAGCAACTATCATAATTAAAGTCTTTGTAATCCAAAATAGAGGACACATCACTACTTAAAGTCTTGACCTCTTCAAACCCACTTTTATCAATTTTCTCAACAAAATTTTGACCCTCAAATCATAGGGACGCCTTCTAACTAAAGTTGACTCTTCTCCAGTTCCTTTTTCATCAATCTTAATTTTACTAAACAAAGAATCAATAGAAGAAACACCAATCATTTATCACTTTTATCTTCTAACGAGATTGGTTTGGCGGCCATTTGATTTACTAAAGTAGCTTGTGCATTGGATGTTTTTCCAAACAAACTTTCAACAAAAGCATACTTAGATTGGAGATTGCAAACTTCTCTACTAATATCATCAAGTTGTTTCGTTATAGCCTGTAACACAATGGAGTGTTCCTTAAGTTCTTCAGTAAAATATTTATTATGCTCAAATTGTGTAGTCATATATTCCTTAGTACTTTTCTCAATTTAAAGCAAAGTATTTGCGTAAGGAACATCATAATATTTTCTTTGAGGCATCATGACTACGCAAACAAGAACGCACACAGAAACAGATCTGACGAGAAAACGGCGAACGAAAAAGGGGCAAATAAAACAGCAATTTTTTGTGAAGTGGGGGAGAGGAAAACGAGAGGCGAATGGCAAATAATGTAAATTGCGAGGAGATGAGATTTGCAATTAGGAACCTGGTTGATGTTGAAGATCCTCCCCGGCAACGACACCAGAAATTCCTTCGATATCTGCTAGAACTACGTCGATATTTCCCCAAAGAGGAAGGGATGATGCAGTATAGCGATGGTAGGTATTTCCCTCAGTGATGAGACCAAGGTTATCGAACTAGTAGGAGAACCTCCTAACACCACGTAAACAGCCCCTGCACACAAATAACAAATACTCGCAACCTGGCGTACTAAATGAGTTGTCAATCCCTTTCGGGTAACGATGCCTTGAATTGGCTAGCAGATGTGATAAAGTTGTGATAGATAGGATAAATAGGTCGCGAAATAAAAAAATTGCAGCAAGGTATTTTTGTATTTTTGGTTTAATAGATCTGAAAATAAAAGCAAAGGAAAATAGATTGCAAAGGCAAATATGATGAAAAGAGACCCGGGGGCGTAGGTTTCACTAGTGGCTTATCTCGAGAAAAATAGCAAACGATGGGAAAACAATTACTGTTGGTAAATTGATAGAACTTCAAATAATCATGACGATATCCAGGCAATGATCATTATATAGGCATCGCGTCCAAGATTAGTAGACCGACTCCTGACTGCATCTACTACTATTACTCCACACATCGACCGCTATCCAGCATGCATCTAGTGTATTAAGTTCATGGAAAAATGGAGTAATGCAATAAGAACGATGCCATGATGTAGACAAGATCTATTTATGTAGAAATAGACCCCATCTTGTTATCTTTAATAGCAATGATACATACGTGTCGTTTCCTCTTCGGTCACTGGGATCAAGCACTGTAAGATCAAACCCATCACAAAACACCTCTTCCCATTGCAAGATAAATAGCTCAAGTTGGCCGAACAAAATCCAAATATCAGAGAAGAAATACGAGGCTATAATCAATCATGCATATAAGAGATCAAAGAAGACTCAAATAACTTTCATGGATAAAAACATAGATCTAATCATAAACCCAAAGTTCATCGGATCCCAAACAAACACACCGCAAAAGGACTTGCATCATATGGATCTCCAAGAGTGAAAGTGCAACTATCCCTAGGTGGTTTTGGTAATTCCTAACAACATATAGCTCATTGAGCTAATATCATTACAAGATGAACATTTCAGGAAAAGCTCAATGAATGGCATGGCATGGATGAGGAAAGTGGATCCCTCAAAATTCTAAGGATAAAAGGATTGGCTCAAGCTGAAAAGCTCGAGACTTCACATTTTACATTTTAGTGATCCAAGATCACATCGAGTCTATAGGAAAAGCCAATACTATCAAGGAGGGATGAGGTGTTGCTTAATGAGTTTCTTGCTTCAAGTGCTTAGTGATATGCTCCAAAACCCTCAACTACTTTTCTCATATCCACATATGACCTAAACCAAAAGTCAAACTCGGCCCCACCAATTCCTTCTATCCGGCGCCACCGAGTTTAGATGTCATCGCCACTGCCACAAACCCTAGGCAAATCGATCTCACCAATAGGGATCTCGGTCTCACCGAGATGGGATTGTAATCTCTCTATTTCCCTTTGTAACGTTTCAGTCTAACTGAAGTGAGCGATCGGTCCCACCGAGATTGCAATGTAAACTCTCTGTTTCCCATTCGTAACATTTCGGTCCCACCGAAATGAGCGAACCGGTCCCACTGAGTTTACCTGACCAACTCTCTGGTTAGCTTATTACCAAAATCGGTCTCACCGAGTTTGTGTAATGGTCTCACCGAGATTACTTTATGCCCTAACCCTAACCATATCGGTCCTACCGAGTTGCATGTCGGTCTCACCGAAAATCCTAACGGTCACTAGGTTTACTAAATTGGTCTGACCGAGTTTGTTGATTCGGTCTCACCAAGATTGGTAAATTGTGTGTAACGGTTAGATTTTGTGTGGAGGCTATATATTACCCTCCACCTCCGCTTCATTCGTGGAGAGAGCCATCCGAACGAACCTACATTTCCAACTTACCATTTCTGAGAGAGAACTACCTACTCATGTGTTGAGGCCAAGATATTCCATTCCTACCATATGAATCTTGATCTCTAGCCTTCCCCAAGTTGCTTTCCACTAAGATCTTCTTTCCACCAAATCCAAATCCTGTGAGAGAGAGAGTTGAGTGTTGGGGAGACTATCATTTGAAGCACAAGAGCAAGGAGTTCATCATCACCACACCATTTGTTACTTCTTGGAGAGTGGTGTCTCCTAGATTGGCTAGGTGTCACTTGGGAGCCTCCGACAAGATTGTGGAGTTGAACCAAGGAGTTTGTAAGGGCAAGGAGATCGCCTACTTCATGAAGATCTACCGCTAGTGAGGCAAGTCCTTCATGGGCGACGACCATGGTGGGATAGACAAGGTTGCTTCTTCGTGGACCCTTCATGGGTGGAGCCCTCTGTGGACTCGTGCAACCGTTACCCTTCATGGGTTGAAGTCTCCATCAACGTGGATGTACGATAGCACCACCTATCGGAACCACGACAAAAACATTCGTGTCTCCAATTGCATTTGAATTCTCCAAACCCTTCCCTTTACATTCTTGCATGTTGCACGCTTTACTTTCCGATGCTCATGTACTCTTTGCATGATTGCTTGAATTGTGTGAAGATTGCTTGACTCGTGCTAAGATAGCTAAAATCTGCCTAAGACTAAAATTGGGAAAAGGTTAAGTTTTTGATTGGTCAAGTAGTCTAATCACCCCCCCCTCTAGACATACTTCCGATCCTACAAGTGGTATCAGAGCTTTGGTCTCCATTTTCTTTCATTTCCATAGCTTTTGGTGGTCATAGCCTTGGTTTCACAACCTAGGAGAGTGTGGCGTCTAGCGAGGGAAACTATCACTGTAGAGGTCCTTACTTTGATGGTACTAATTTTGCTAGTTGGAAGCATAAGATGAAAATGCATATTCTCAGACATAACCCCGCCATTTGGGCTATTGTGTGTATTGGCTTGCAAGGTGAATTCTTTGATGGGAGGGAACCAAACCGTGAAGCTAGCGCGATAGAGTTGAAGATGTTGCAATACAATGGTCAAGCTTGTGATATCCTCTTCAACGGATTGTGCCCCGAAGAATTCAACAAAATCAGCCGTCTTGAGAATGCAAAGGAAATTTGGGATACTTTGATTGATATGCATGAAGGTATCGACTCCGTCAAGGAATCCAAATTGTATGTGCTCCAAAGTCATCTTGACAAGTTCAAAATGAAGGATGGTGAAGGTGTCGCTGAAATGTACTCTAGGCTTGCTCTTATCACAAATGAGATTGCAGGCTTAGGAAGTGAAGAGATGACCGACAAATTCATCATCAAGAAGATCCTAAGAGAATTGGATGGAAAATATGATACCGTGTGCACATTGATCCAAATGATGCCAAATTACAAGAATCTCAAGCCAACGGAGGTCATTGGAAGAATTGTTGCTCATGAGATGTCACTCAAGGATAAGGAGGAACTTCACAACAAGTCAAGTGGTGCTTACAAAGCCTCATGTGAAGCCCCTACATCATCAAGTGAGAAACAAACCTTCAATGAAGAATTGAGCTTAATGGTGAAGAACTTCAACAAATTCTACAAGAGTAGAAGCAAAGAGAGAAGCTCCAAGTCAAGATCCTACAATGACAAAAGATCTTCCAGTCGAGAGCACAATTGCTACAATTTTGGGAGACCCGGACACTATTCCAATGAGTGTACAACACCCTACAAAAGAAGAGAAGATTCTCCCAAGAGAAGAAGTAGAAGAGAAGAATCACCACCAAGAGAGAGAAGGAGTAGAGATGATCGTTATGAACGAAGAACATCCCGGAGAAGCAAGGATTCAGAAAGGAAGGACAAGTCATCAAAGAGCTACACAAAACAAAGACATCAAGCTAATGTTGGTGAATGGGTATCCGGTTCTGACTCTGAACATCACTCCGAGAGAAGCTATCACTCCGACTCCGAACATACTCAAGATGAAGGTGTTGCCGGTCTAGCACTTGTGTCAACCAACTCCTACGACATATTTGATTCACCAAATGAAGGAATTGGAAGATGCTTCATGGCTAAAGGCCCTAAGGTAACACAACCCGAGTATGTTGATTTTAATAGTGATGAAGATGACTCGTTAGGTGATGATGATTTACTTATTGACAACTCTAGTGATGAATACTATGATGAAACGTCAATTAATCATGCTAATCAAGATAAAACGAATGACGATGATAAGGAGAAAATTGAGATCCTAACTAAAGAGCTAAACACTCTTAAGTTAGCTCATGAAACTATCTTAGGGGATCATCGAGAAATTTTAAGGACTCATGAGATGTTACGCTTTGAAAAGCTCAATCTTGAGCAAGAGCATGAGTTCTTAAAGGCAATCAATGATGATATTCGCAAGAAAAGTTCTTCTTACATTGCCAAGCGTTTACTCTTATCTACTTACATGCCTCAAGTCAAGTCTAGTAACAAAAACAAGAAGGATTCTTCCTCTAGTAGTAACAATAATCATGCTAAATCCAATATTGTTGCTTCTAGTAGTTCTCTTGATTCCACTAATGATTCTTTTAGCCAAGTTACACTTGAGCAAGAAAATAGCTTATTAAAGGGAATCATAGAGAAAGGTGTTTACAAGAGCCTTGCCGAGAGTAAGCAATTCGAGGAAATTGTACGCAAGCAAGGAAGGCACCGGAAGAACCAAGGTGTTGGTTTTGAACGAAAGTTCAATGCCAATGGAGTTGAGTGGAAAGAAGATCAATACCCCAAGACAAAGTTTGTTCCTCAACAAGAGAAGTATGATCCTAATTCCTTCAAGGGGACACAAGCTCAAGATGATCTTCCACCACAAGACCACAAGCAAAAAGGCAAGGACAAGCTTCAAGAGGAGATTGATGCATTTGAAGAAGCTCCTAAGGCCTTGGTCAAGTGGGTTCCCAAGACTACGTCAAGTTCTACTTCATCAAGTATGACTACAACTCCAAGGATTCCCATCAAGATGTTGTGGATCCCAAAGAAGAAGAACTAGAGAGTTCTTGAGGGAGACTCTGCCAACATACTTCACTCATATGTTTTTGGCAACAACAAGTGCAATCAACTTCCACATCTTGCACTAGTTCAAGGAGTCACAAACCCTCATGTTGGTAAGGCAAGGGACAAGGTAACCTAATGCTTTCATGGACATCATCTTTTGTGTGCATCACTCTATGTCTATGGATATACTTGTTTATTCCTTGTGGGACTAACCCGTGTAGGTATTGAAAGTTCAACTGACTCCAAAGGATTGTTCCAAATGATCTTCATCAACATTGAGCATCCACATCTTCAACACCTACATGAAGTCATCATCGACAAAACCCAAGGTTAGTTCATCCCTCTTAGGGGGGATCTCACATCTAGGGGGAGCTTAACTCTAAGAATTGAGTCAAAGCAACTCTAATGGTGTGAACACATCAATGCATTATGTAAAAGTGGTAACCCCACTTGAGCTTAAACAATGATTATGACCTATGATCAAATGTTCTCATTTGACTCCTAAGTCAATATACTCATATATAGATGACCTAGTCATCGCAAATTGTTTGATAGAGGCTAGAATTGGGTGTGCATGCTTTGCCACATATTTCATTTGCCATTTTATTGTGTGATCATGTTGGTTGCATATTTAACTCATTCGAGGACATCCACTTGTTGCTTTGATTGATTGGCTTCTTTTTCTTTTGCCAAGTGGATGAACAAGAATGCATAAGAACCTTCTCTAGCTATCTATGCTTTTCTTGTCTCAAACTCTATTCATGCTACATCACAAAATTTGATCAAGTCAGATTCGAACCACTCTGTGTGAGGAGCACTCGGAGTCCCCGATTCGTCATAGACTTAAACTTCCAAAACTTCGTTGTGCATTTCGGTCTGACCGATTCATCCATTTCAGTCATACTGAGATCACTAAGTCGATCTAGGGTTTTCATCTTGGTGCAACCGATTTGAACATCTCGGTCACACCAAGTTGCTATAACTGTCAACAGCTATGCATCTCGGTGCCACCGAGTTGTTCCACTCGGTCACACCGACAGGGTCGGGCTATATATACTCACGGGCAAAAAATTTGAAACTTTCTCCAAACCCCTTCGCCCGCGCATAGCTCGCTCTGCCTCCAGGGTCTCCGGATCATCGACTTCGTCGCCAGCCGCCTCCAGTCGTTGGTCTCCGCTGCCGTCAACGGAATTCAACCCCACCATTGCCGCCGTAGCGAGTTCATCGCCAAGCTAGGGTATGGACTCAATCATAGTGCTATCCCCGTCCGATTCCTAGCACATTGTGTTCATCATGATTCTTGCCACGATTGAAACGATTCTATCTAGTCAAAACAATCCATAGATTAGAAGTGAATTGAAAATTTAGGGTTAGGTTTCCGCCGAAACCATCTCGGACCCACCGAGTTGAAAAACTCGGTTCCACCGATTCGGCTAAGGCCATTGCACAAGTGATTCTCGGTCTGACCAAGAATTGCAAATCGTTGTGACCGAGTTCAGGACTCTGTGAAACCCTAGCAGTCTCGGTGCCACCGAACTGTGACTCGGTCTGACCGAGTTCACTAGTTTAGGTTCCAAAAGCTGCTTCGGTATCACCGAGTTTGCAAATCGGTTGATCTAAAATGCTTTCTGTGGAAAACTAAAACTAAGTTTTTGAATCATTCTTTTGCAAAAACCTCTGTATTTTGTGATGCTCAACCATTCTATCTCATCTATATCTCTTCACAGGGTCAGCAATCAGTGTTTGCAGCATGTCTGATCAAAGTGATAGCCAGAACAGGGAAGAGGAGCAGGTTCATATGAGTGAGGGCACTAGTCCCTCTAGCACCTCAGATGAAGGCAGCAGGAGCACCCCAAGCAACTTTCCCAAAGCTACCACCAGGGCCAGAAGGAAGAGAACCTCAGACTCTGAGGATGAAGACTATGTGGCAGCTGAGGATGAGGCCACTTCCAAGAAAATAGTCCTCAAGAAGGAATATGGCTCAGCTGCAGCCACAAAGCCAGGTCTAAAAAGGAAGGTCCCTGCTAAGAGGACACCTATGCTGAAAGTCAGAGCATCAACTCAAGAACCTAAGAAATCTGATCCCAAAGAGGCTGCTGCAGAAGGGAAGAAGAGGAAGGAAAGGGTCAAGAAGACCATGGCTAGAGTTGTTGGACAACCTTCCATGATAGAATAGGAAGAGCAAGAAGAGGCTGCTGCTCCAGCACCCAAGGCACAAAAGCTTATGGGTGATGCTATTAGGTCAGGGGATGCATCATCAAAGCTGAAAGAAGCACCCAAAGCTGCCTCCAAGCCCAAGACTGCACCTAAGAGGAATACCAGGAACATACCAGCTGCTGAGAAGAACAAGGCCCCAGTGCCTGAAGTTGCTGAGGAAGAAGAAGCTGAAGGACAAGTTCTGAGAAAGCTAAAACCTAAGATTCCAGACCACAATGATGCTCATCCTGTGGCTGAGAACATGAAGCTGAGGAAGGATGCTGGACTCAGATAGTGGAGGTTGTCTGATCCTTATGCAATCAGGAGAAGGACTGTTGTTGACTACTGGTTCCACACTAAGGAACAGCAGGATTTCTATGAGACTGTGCTGCTGGACAAGAAACCTATGGTTTGTGACATGAGGTGGGTGGACTGGAAATACATGAAGGAGAATGAGGAACACTACCTAGGTGTGTTTGACAGCTTAAGGGTTGTGGAGTTGATGACTTTGTTGGACAGAAGTTCACAAAGTGGAATGATGAGCTCATAATGCAATTCTACTCCACAGCTCATTTTTGTCCTGATGGCAGAATAGTTTGGATGTCTGAAGGTACAAGGTACCAGTCCACAATTGAAGAATGGGCAAAACTGATCAATGCACCAGAGGAGAAAGCTGATGACTTGGATGTCTATTCCAAGAAGAAAATGGATCACAACACAATGGCACACATGTACAAGGAGATCCCAGATAAAGCACTTGAAACTCATAAGTTTGGATCTGTGCATTATCTTCTGCCAGGACTGCCAACGGTCAACGGGATCCTTAGGCACACACTCTTGCCCAAGTCAGGTGACCACAACATGATCAGAGGCCATGCAATAAACTTTCTACACATATTTGATGTGCCTCAGAAGTTCAAGGTCATGAGCCTCATAGTTGAGACTATCAAGAGGACAGCAGCAGATCAGAAGAGAAGTTGTGGGTATGCCCCACAGATCCAGGAGTTATCAACTCCAAGATGGGCACAGGCACATACTTGTTGGACAAGGAACACTTTGCTATGTATCCAGACTTTGAGGACAACCAAGTAGTCATGAATGAAAATGAACCATCTTTAGTGCAAGCACAAGAGAAGAAGGAGAAGGCTGCCAAGATGCCAACAATTGATGAGGCATCTGAATACTTTCTGAAGAGCAAGCAGGACCAGCTTGGTTACTTGATAGCATCCACACTGAGGATTGAGAAAGGGTTGGCCACCCTAACTCAAAACCAGGAGAGCCTAGAAAGAATCATGGAACAAAAGTTTTATGACTTAGATGTGAAAGTAACTGAGATCCAGTCTGTTGTGGAGCAACTTCAGGATGATATGCAGGAGAGGAAGGGCAAGACAACCACTGATGCATTTGCCAGAGTGCCTAGAGCTCAGAGATCAGTTGCAGTGCCAGTGACAGACACCAGAGCCACTTCATCTGCACCAGCTATAGCTCTAGTGCAACCAGCTCCAGCACCTACTCCTCCAGCTCCATCCACATCAACTGAAGCCTTCGTCCTTGGAGTCATATCTACACCACCACATCAGGATCAAGCCTGAGAGACGATCTAGTACTATGCATTTTCTATGAACTTTTTGGTAACTTGTTGCCAAAGGGGGAGAAAAATGTATAGATCATAGGCTTCGAGAGAGAGAGTTTGCTTTTGTTCTCTCTTGTCTTTGTGGTTGAACTTTATTTGCTTTTGCTTGCTTGAGATACTACTTTATTGTCTGTGTGATACAATGATGATCATGTGTTTGATCATATGCTACCTTAATGCTTGTTAGATGACAATATCTAATTTATCTTTATATGATCATTCCCTTTGCTTGGTGATGAGTGCATGTATTCAATCTTTATTATTTTGAGCGCTCCACCAAGATGTATGTGACATGGAAGAGTAACCCATCAGCCTAACTCCTTGTGCATTTGCAGTCCAAAGCAAATCTTAAACTATGCACAAATTTAGGGGGAGCTCTTTCTTATCAAATACTTCTCAAAGCGACAATGTTTTTCAATCTTATTATCATTTGTCGAAGCTTTGATCTATATGTTGTCATCAATTACCAAAAAGGGGGAGATTGAAAGTGCAACTATCCCTAGGTGGTTTTGGTAATTCCTAACAACATATAGCTCATTGAGCTAATATCATTCCAAGATGAACATTTCAGGGAAAGCTCAATGAATGGCATGGCATGGATGAGGAAAGTGGATCCCTCAAAATTCTAAGGATAAAAGGATCGGCTCAAGCTCAAAAGCTCAAGACTCTACATTTTACATTTTAGTGATCCAAGATCACATTGAGTCTATAGGAAAAGCCAATACTATCAAGGAGGGATGAGGTGTTTCTTAATGAGTTTCTTGCTTCAAGTGCTTAGTGATATGCTCCAAAACCCTCAACTACTTTTCTCATATCCACATATGACCTAAACCAAAAGTCAAACTCGGGCCCACCGATTCCTTCTATCCGGCGCCACCGAGTTCAGATGTCATAGTCACTGCCACAAACCCTAGGCAAATCGGTCTCACCGATAGGGATCTCGGTCTCACCGAGATGGGATTGTAATCTCTCTATTTCCCTTCGTAACGTTTCGGTCTAACTGAAGTGAGCGATCGGTCCCACCGAGATTGCAATGTAAACTCTCTATTTTCCTTTCGTAACATTTCGGTCCCACCAAAATGAGCGAACCAGTCCCATCGAGTTTACCTGACCAACTCTCTGGTTAGCTTATTACCAAAATCGGTCTCACCGAGTTTGTGTAATCAGTCTCACCGAGATTACGTTATGTCCTAACCCTAACCATATCGGTCCTACCAAGTTGCATGTCGGTCCCACCGAAAATCCTAACGGTCACTAGGTTTACTAAATGGGTCTGACCGAGTTTGTTGATTCGGTCTCACCGAGATTGGTAAATTGTGTGTAATGGTTAGATTTTATGTGGAGGCTATATATACCCCTCCACCTCCTCTTCATTCGTGGAGAGAGCCATCAGAACGAACCTACACTTCCAACTTACCATTTCTGAGAGAGAACTACCTACTCATGTGTTGAGGCCAAGATATTTGATTCCTACCATATGAATCTTGATCTCTAGCATTCCCCAAGTTGCTTTCCACTAAAATCTTCTTTCCACCAAATCCAAATCCTGTGAGAGAGAGTTGAGTGTTGAGGAGACTATCATTTGAAGAACAAGAGCAAGGAGTTCATCATCAACACACCATTTGTTACTTCTTGGAGAGTGGTGTCTCCTAGATTGGCTAGGTGTCACTTGGGAGCCTCCGACAAGATTGTGGAGTTGAACCAAGGAGTTTGTAAGGGCAAGGAGATCGCCTACTTCGGGAAGATCTACCGCTAGTGAGGCAAGTCCTTCGTGGGCGACGGCCATGGTGGGATAGACAAGGTTGCTTCTTCGTGGACCCTTCATGGGTGGAGCCCTCCGTGGAATCGCGCAACCGTTACCCTTCATGGGTTGAAGTCTCCTTCAACGTGGATGTACGATAGCACCACCTATCGGAACCATGACAAAAACATCCGTGTCTCCAATTGCGTTTGAATTCTCCAAACCCTTCCCTTTACATTCTTGCAAGTTGCATGCTTTACTTTCCGCTGCTCATATACTCTTTGCATGCTTGCTTGAATTGTGTGAAGATTGCTTGACTTGTGCTAAGATAGCTAAAATCTGCCTAAGACTAAAATTGGGAAAAGGTAAGTTTTTGATTGGTCAAGTAGTCTAATCACCCCCCCCCCCTCTAGACATACTTCCGATCCTACAAAGAGACCATTGTATTGATAATCAAGAGAGAGAGAGAGAGGAAGCCATATAGCTACTAACTACGGACCCGTAGGTCTACAAAGAACTACTCACGCATCATCAGAGAGGCACCAATGGACATGATGCACCCCTCCGTGATGGTGTCTAGATTGGATCTGGTGTTTCTGGACTCTGTGGCGGCTGGAATTGATTTTCATCGACTCCCCTAGGGTTTATGGAATATTGGGGTACTTATAGAGCAAAGAGGCGGTGCGGGAGGCCAACGAGGAGGGCACAACCCACCGGGGCGTGCCTGGGCCCCTAGGCGCGCCCTGGTGGGTTGTGCTCCCCTCAGAGATCCCCTCAGGTGCTTTCTTGGCCCAATGGATGTCTTCTGGTCCAAAAAAATCCACAAAAAGTTTCGTTGTGTTTGGACTACGTTTGATATTGACTTCCTGCGATGTAAAAAACATGCAGAAAACAGCAACTGGCACTGGGCACTATATTAATAGGTTAGTACAAAAAATGATATAAAATGACTATAAAATGATTGTAAAACATCCAAGAATGATAATATAACAGCATGGAACAATAAAAAATGATAGATACGTTGGAGACGTATCATGGCTACACCGGCCGATGAAGCTCTTGCTCCCCTTCCTGCTCCAGCTCATTCTCCTCGCTGAAGATGTAACGTGGGAAGGGGTCAACTTCGAAGATTTGGTTGATGTCTGGCATGCTTCGAATAACTAATGGTAGATGGGTGCAGACTAGATCTGCGCATGGTGTCGCTACGGTGCGTTGCCGCCTGGATCCTATGGAGCAAGGAACTAGCTGGTGGCAGGAAACCAATGAGGGAAGAGGCAGAAAGCATTGGCATGGATTGCGAGACATGTGTATAACATCATTAATTTCTGCACTGGGCGTCTGTGTTGGTACAGGTACTACCTCCATTGTGGTTTATTAGTCCCCTTCGTATTTTGTAGTACCAACCTTGACCTTAGATTTAACTAAGAATATATAAATGCATGTCATTAAAAATAATATTGATGGCCGGCTGTTCCCGACTATGTTCAACTAATATATGCCATAATTATGCATGTGCTGGCTCGCTATTTAGGCGGCCGCGGCTCTGCTTGCGTCACTCCGCGCACTCTGCTAGTGGTTGGGGCCGACGCACGATCACGTTGGGGAAGCTTTAGTTATTTGATCACAGATTGTGTTAATTAATTATACCTCTAGAGCCAGAGTCATCAAACTCAGGAGGTATAATTAATTAACCAAAACTATGATCTCCAGCGCCCATTCCCGTCGTGCAACTCCATCATGTCATTGGCCATTGGGGGGATGTCGATATGTGTGGCTAACTAGCTAGCAAGTGGATCAGTAGCAAGTCGCCGCTGGCAGCCATTGCTGTGGTTATTTATAGGTAGCAGCTGGCTAGGGGATTAGGGATTTTACAGTTCACCCCTGTGGAGCGCGGGAAGACTAAGTGGAGCACACAACCCGACAACCGCATGCGGTGTCATGTGTTACCACACACATGTTAACATAAGGAAACATATGTTTAACTTACTAATCATCACACATAACTACTCGCACACGCACCGTCTAGGATACTCCTAGCCATTGCAAGCAACTAGTTTGCATTTTTCAAAGTTTTTTCTACACACAAAATCGCACATGAATTAACTGTAGTAACCATTTGTTTTATATTTTCTCATCGCAAACAGTTCATCCGAGTGGGTTCTTTGCCGCGTATCAGACACATCTTGTTTACATGAATCGTTTCTGTTTTTTTGGCTCATCACGAATAGTTCATCTATGTGAATTGTATGCCACATATCACACACATCTTGTTAAGTTGAACCGTTTCTGTTGTGTTGCCTAATCGAAAATAGTTCATCCGAGTGAACTATATGCCGTATATAGCACACACTTTGATCTTGCTGACCGTTTCTGTTGTGTTCCCTAATTGCAAAAGTTCATCCGAGTGAACTGTATGTCGTATATCGCGCACACCTTGATATGGCTGCCTGTTTCTGTTGTGCTGGCTCATCGAAAACAGTTCTTCTGGATTAATTGTATGCCTCGCATCACACATGCAACTATAATCTGAATCGTTTTTGATGTCTCCGCCATCGCAAATGTTTTATTTCTTTTTGACAAGTTTCTTTACATCACTATTTGTGATCAATGCATCACACACAGTTTCGTCGAAGGGTCTCTGATTGTAGTGTCGTGTTTGGACCATCCTGCAGTAGTGTTTGCTCTTGTGTATGTAGGTACTGCTTCCTAGGCATTTGCGTGGTTCTCCTATTGGTTCGATAACCTTGGTCCTCATTGAGGGATATACTATCTGCTACTATATTGCTTCACTCTTCCTCTACGGGGAAAATCCCAACGCAACTCACAAGTAGCAATTGCCTGCGGGAACGGCAAGGCCAGATGTTGACAAGAAGAGTGGTAGTGCCAAGCGCATCCGACCAAAACCGGTGTGGCATATGAGCATGAAGAAAAAGGGTGCAAACGCAATCATTCAGAGTGCAAAGAATGTGTTCAGCATGACCGTTTTGTTGTGAGGTGTAAGGATAAGTCGGCCGAAAGATGGTGCCATGGTGGGCGAGGAGGGTGCGAATGGTGATGTTATCGAACTCTTTCCCGTTCTCAGTTTGAAGAGCATGTATAGGCCTAACAAATTGTGTGGCGAGATAGGAGTAAAAGGAATGAGGGTGACGGGAACGTCGGATTTCCGGCGTAGTGGGAGTGTCCACACAAAATGCGAGTAATCGTCCAAAATGATAAGATGGTAAAGAAAACCAAATTACTTGGAATAGGCGAGGTCCATACATCACTGCGAATCAACTGAAATGGAAAATACACAATTGTGGAACAAGAACTAAATGGAAGGGAAACATGTTTGCCAACACAACATGCTTCACAAGTATGAGCATCCATTTTATTATAGGAAAAGAAATATCCTCGCATTACTTGATGAAAAGTGGTGTAGCTAGGGTGGTCGACGCGTGCGTGCAGATGTCAATGCCAGCGGAGAGAACAACAGGTCCACCGGAAGATGATCATGAAGTTGGTTGGACGGGGTACAAATCTCCAAGGCTGTCACATCAGTGGAGGACCATCCGGGTACGAGCATCACTAATAGAAAAATGGAATTCATCAAATTCCAAAGTTACAGAATTATCATGAGAAAGAGAAGAGATAGACACTAAGTTCTGAATTAAGTGTGCAGAAACAACGACATTATGAAGAGACATGGCATGGAGTTAGATGGAAAACTGTGGAGCCGGTATGAGTAATGGGAAGGGTGGAACCGTTACAACAATGATGTGGGAGGTGGTAGCCATGGGAAAAGAAACAGAGAGATTACCGGGTTTGTAGGCCATATGAGAGGATGCACGAATATCCATGTACCAGCCCCCATTGCCACCATAGGAAGTGGGAGTGGGGACAGACTGTAGAGCAATCAACAATGTGGGGTCCCATGATGGTGGCGTCGTCAGAGGCAGTGCAAAGTAGATGGGGCGTCATTGATGGAGGCGGACATGTGTAGATGGGAAGGAAGAGGTAGGCGAGCAGCACACCAGACGGAGGCGTTGCGAGAAATGCTTCGTGCATGGTCGGATGGGGCCCAAGGAGACTCGGGATAGGGGTGCGCATCACCAACATGGCGTACGCCTGCACAACCCCAATCCATGGGTTGTGACCTATGGTCCACGGCGGAGTCGGCTGGTGCTGCGGAGCGGCGCATGGTTGCCCACTGTTAACGTCATTGTTGCCATCGCTCTGAGCACCGTTGCTGCCACTAGCAGTTGTGGTCTGGAGGCGCCTGGCTAGCGGAAGTCAGCTAAGGCGGGTAGTGCGCCGGGGCTTTGGGGGTCGTGGTTGCGACGCCTTGGGTGGCAGAGCAGGGGCGCCGCAGTGGAGACCGGTGGCGAAGGCAGTGTGAACCGCGCGAGAGCGCAACTGCTTCATCCGACGCTCCTCAAGGAGAAGGTACGCCACAACCTTCTCGAAGGTCGGCGTGGTCAGCAGTGTGAGGTTGGAGGCGCCACTGCTGAGGTCATCATTGGGACCAGTTGTCGGCATGGAGAGCAGGAGCTTGTCGGATACCTCAAACTCCAAGTCTCGCAACACATCAGCATGAGTTTTGAGACGCATGCAGAAAATATCGATGGAGGGGTTGTTCTGGTGTAAACCACAAAAACTCTTGTTGAAGAAAGACGATGTGATGCAGCCTATTATCAATGAAGAAGTGGTACCTCCTTTTAGTAATCCAGTAAAGGAACAGAAGGTATCCGCACCTATTTCCCTAAAGGTGGCCCTGCTTATGAACCCACGAGAGGAAAGTTCCCTTCAAGCGATGGTCTCTAGCAAGCTTTCCTTAAGGACCAATTCCATCTTTTGATCGGATCAATCAAGCTAGTAGTGATGAAACACTTATAATAAAAATAGGTAAGGGTATGAGGTCTTAATGTTTAAAACCATTTATTTTCATTGGGACCAAATATGATCTTAATTTCTGCGCTGGAAGTCACCCATCGAGATGTTCTTGTTACGAACCGAAGTGGGGGATGTGTCCAAATAACATCTTGACTGGCACGAGTCCTGCATCAAGAATCAGTTATCCTACTGCATGCCCTATCTGTCGCGTGGGGTTGCCTTGATAATTAATATAAAAATAATCAGACAAGAGCTTTGGGCATTTAATGACTACACCTCATGAATCCCAAGGATTGGATCCGTGTTGCCGTACTAAACCCTTCTGTCACTAGTGTTCACAATAACACTTCACGCTCTCCCTGCCCTTTGGCCCTCCGTGGCTCGATATCCATGATCCTAGGTACCTGCAAGGATGAAGATCGCGGACGAGACAAGAGACATCTACAGAACAATTTTATTTCACACATACTGGACGTTAATTCAAAGCACATTTATTGATCCCTACAACAAATACAGAGGGTTGCAAGGCCTATGCCTCAACTCATACCTTACTGAACTACTCACACCTGAAGATCAGATCGCAAGGACAACACATCTTGAAGATCGATTGATTGATAATATGCCTTACAATGGATGTTGCCGGCATTCTGGGAACCGGGGTACCCAGACTTGCCTGCCTAGGGGCCATGGCGTGGCTCCCTTGATGGCCTGGTATGGCCCATCTACAAGACTATCAAGACAAGACCCTCGCGAGGGGCCAAGCCTCGTGAGGTGGATGATGCCAAGACCTCCTAAGGGAGCGGCCTCCCAGGTTGCTCCTGAGGAGCGGATATTCCTATGCAGGTGCCCAACCTCATGAGGTTGTGGTGACGTAAGCCATGACGATCAAGGCCACGCGAGCGCCAGTGGGCGCAGAGAAGACCATTTCCCCTTTGGTGCTAAGGAGGCAAGCGCAGACGTGGGTTCCCGAGGAATTAGGCAAAGGTTTCCATTCCAGTGCAACAAGACCAAGACCACTAGGATGGCAGGACGGATGTCATCGCCAAGCCCACTGCAGCATCACAACTAGAAGCTTTGCAGGTGAAGACCACCTTTCGCCAGGATAAGATGTACTATTTGTCCCCTTTCAAATTGGCCACTGTGGGATCCCTTCCCGCCTATGTTTTGGGGGAAGAGGACCGAGGCCACTATAAGTATAGGTTAGCCACCACCATAGAGGGGATCTGAACCTCTCAACTCATTCCCTCACCAGAGCAGACCTTGCAAGGTTGTTCATCCCTTGTACTTGTTCATCCTCAGCACCTCGTGAGTCAAATCCACCACAAAGCAAGAGTAGGGTCTTACACCGCAAGGTGGCCCGAACCTAGGTAAACTACCGGGTCCATCTTCCTTGTTCATCGATCTAGGCCGTGGGGCGATGAGTTGGTTGGCTAGATAGGTTGAGTTCTTCGCACACACACCCCAGAGTTTGAACCTTTCTTGGATCAGCGGAGCGCTGAATCCAACATTTGGCGCGTCAGGTAGGGGCGTGTCGAAGCTCCTTCTCTCCATCGGCTGCACTCCCCCCGTGCTATGTGGTTCCCATGGCAGGCGCCACCCCACTCGCCGAGCCGCTGGGCGCACTTGAAGACGTCGTGGGCACCGTGCCTTTTCCCCTACCCTACGGCAGGTGAGGTGGCCGTCGAAGTTTAGGCCGACGCTGCCTCCACAGTACGTTGGACCGGGGAACCCCATGAAGTTCCTTCACCTCTAAGAGCTCAGCATCGAGGCGGCGAATGGTGATGACAAGGCCATGGCAAACTGGCTCCCCATGGCTCTCATGGGCGTGTCGCACTCCTGGATGCTTAACCTGTCGGAGTCTTCAATGGCCTCCTCGGAAGAGCTATGCAATCAATTCATCACGCGCTTTGCAGCACCGGCGCCCCACGCCGTTGCGTCCATTCTCGGTGTGTCGCAGGCCCTGGCCTCAATCCGCCATGTCAAGCACCTCTTCCGACAGATGGGGGCCGCCCAGACATGGCAGGGGGCTTCTCCAGGGCGGGCGGCGCCTAAGACCAACATCACCTATGACTCCAGGGATCACCCCAAGACTACGGTCGGTGCCGGCGTGCTCCCCTTGCTGTGCACGCCCACCATCGGCAGTGTCGCAGTTACAAGAACCCTAATTTATGGCGGCGCTGGCCTCAACATCCTCTTCGTGGAAGCCTTCGACCTGCTCCAGGTGCCTACGACAGGCTCGCCCCCACCAGACCCTCTTCAGGGGTGGTCGACGGCTCCATCGTTCCCCTGGGGCAGATCCACCTCCCCGTGACCTTTGGCACGCGATGCAGTTACCGCACCAAGCTCATCGACTTCGACGTTGCCTGCATCGGCCTCCCGTACAATGCCATCCTTGGGTATCCATCCCTTGCCAAGTTCATGGCGGCGATGCACCCTGGCTACAACGTCATCAGGATGTCGGGGAGCAGCGGCATCCTCACTGTTGTGGGAGACACCAAGGATGCACTCCTGGCCCCCAAGCTCACTTTCAAGGTCGTGGTGGCTAGACGCGGAGGGCGCTCCGGAGATCCCGGAGGCCGCACCTGTGGAGAAGAAGCAATTGTTCTCTCATGACCGGGCCGAGACGAAGCAAGTTCCAGTCGACGACGGGGGCTTAGGCCCCACCTTCACCATAGGCGCCAGCCTCCCCCCCCCCC
>NC_057801.1:610591752-610599417 GCF_018294505.1 Triticum aestivum
AAGAAGAGGCGCCGGTCAGTTTCCTCCGTGCAAATAAGGATGTATTTGCATGCTTGGGTACACAACATCTAATAACACCATCTACTCCTTCTTTATACAAATGAGGGTCATCCCAAAAGTAATGTCTTAAATCGAAGAAGAACTTTTTCTTTTGTTGATATGTGTAACTAGGTAGCAATAATGTAATTAGCATAGTCTGTATACCAAGGACTATTACGAGAAACATTTATAACAACTAATTGCTAATCAGGAAAACTATCATCAATAGGCGGTGGGTCATCAAGAACATTTTCCATCCGACTCCCTCCATCCATATATATAGGGCCTAGTGTGTTTTGTCAGATCGCCTTTGACTATTGATAAGATTAATAGTATATGAGTTGTATAATGTGAAAGTTATATCGTTGGAAACTCCTTTCATGTACGAATTTGACAGTATGCTTTGTGTAACTTGCATGTCATATATTATTGCTCTAACATGTGGTCAAATTTAGCCTCGAAAGATGTATTAGGCCCTATATAGATGGATAGAGGGAGTAGACAAGTTATCAGCTATAGGATTCTCAGCTCCTTTTCTATCAATAATATGGAAATCAAACTCTTGTAATAATAGAACCCACCTAATTAGTCTAGGTTTAATATCTTCCTTTTCCATAAGATATTTAATAGGAGCATGATCGGTGTGAATAGTAACTTCAGAATCAACAATATAAGGTCTGAACTTATCACATGCAAACACAACTGCTAAAAATTCTTTCTCAATAGTAGCATAATTTCTTTGAGCACTATCTAGAGTCTTACTAGCATAATGGATAACATTCAATTTCTTATCAACTCTTTGACCTAACGCAACACCAATGGCATAATCACTAGCATCACACATAATTTCAAAGGGTAGGTTCTAATCAGGTGGTTTTTCTTAAGTATTTCAAAGGCTTCTACACAATCATCATAAAAAACAAAAGGAAGATCTTTCTGAAGGAGATTAGTTAGCGTCCTAGAAATCTTAGATAAATCTTTAGCGAATCTTCTATAGAAACCAACACGACCAAGAAAACTTCTTATACCTTTGATATCTTTAGGACATGGCATTTTATCAATTGCATCAACTTTAGCTTTATCTACTTCAATACCTCTTTCAGAAATTTTATGCCCAAGGACTATAACTTCATTCACCATAAAGTGGCACTTCTCCCAATTCAATGCAAGATTAGTTTCCTCACATCTCTGGAAAACTTGATCAAGGTTACTTAAGCAATCATCAAAAGAAGTCCCATAAACAGAAAAATCATCAATGAATAACTCAATAATCTTTTCACAAAAATTGGAGAATATAGCAGTCGTACATTTTTGAAAGGTAGCGGGTGCATTTCATAAACCAAAAGGCATATGTCCATAAGCATAAGTTACATAAGGACAAGTAAAATTAGTTTTCTCTTGGTCTTCTTTTGACACAGGTATTTGAGAGAAACCAGAATATCCATCTAAGAAGCAAAAGTGTGTATGCTTAGATAATCCTTCTAACATTTGATCAATAAAAGGCAAGGGGTAATGATCTTTTCTAGTGGCTTTATTAAATTTCCTAAAATCAATTACCATCCTATAACCAGTTAAAATTCTTTGTGGGATAAGTTTATTTTTATCATTAGGAACAACAATTATACCTCATTTCTCAAGAACACAATGAACAAGACTTACCCATCCACTATCAGCTCTAGGATATATTACACCTGATCCCAGAAGCTTTAATATTTCAGTTCTTACCACATCCATCATTTTAGGATTCAGACGATGATACATCTCCAACCTACCTATAATTTTTTATTGTTCCATGTTGTTATATTATCAATCTTGGATGTTTTATATACATTTACTAGCAACTTTATATCATTTTTTGGGACTAACCTATTAACATAGTGCCTAGTGCTAGTAGCTGTTTTTTGCTAGTTTTTTTACTTTGCAGAATATCAATACCAAACAAAGTCCAAATGCCATGAAACTTTTTGGAGATTTTTTTCTCGCAAGAAGACACCCAGGAAGCTTCTGGAGGACACGAGCGATGCTCATGAGGCCCACTAGGCACCAGGGCATGCCAGGGGCCTCAAGCACGCCCTGGTGGGTACTAGGGCCCACAAGCACCCCCTTGAGCTACCTCCGCCTCTATAAATATTCTAAAATCCAAAAAAACCTGGGGAGTCGACGAAATACTTTTTCCGCTGCCGCAAGTTCCAAAACCACTATATCCAATCTAGAGGCCTTTTTCGGCACTCTGTCGGAGGGGGCAACGATCACTGAGGGGTTCTTCATCATCCTTGTTGCCCCTTCGATGATGCGTGAGTTGTTTACCATAGACCTACGGGTCCATAGTTAGTAGCTAGATGGCTTCTTCTCTCTTTTTGATCTTCAATACAATGTTCTCCTCAATGTTCTTGGAGATCTATTTGATGTAACTCTTTTTGTGTGGTGTGTTTGTTGTTCGGTGAATTGTGAGTTTACAATCAGTTCTATCCATGAATATTATTTGAGTTTTTGCTGAAATCTTTTATGCATGATTATTATAGCCTCATATTTCTTCTCTGATTTATTGGTTTGGTTTGGCCAACTAGATTGATTTATCTTGCCATGGGAAGAGGTGCTTTGTGATGGGTTCGACCTTGCAGTGATCAATCTCGGTGACAGAAAGAGACACGGCACACATGTATCATTGCTATTAAGGGTAACAAGATGGGGTTTATTCATACGTGAGTTTATCTTGTCTACATCATGTCACAGTTCTTATTGCATTACTTCCTTTTCCATGAAATTAATACACTAGATGCATGTTGGATAGCAGTCGATGTGTGGAGTAATAGTAGTAGATGCAGGCAGGAGTCGGTCTACTAATCTTGGACGTGATGCCTATATACATGATCGTTACCTCGGATATCATCATAATTATTTGTTTTTCTATCAATTGCCCAACACTAATTTGTTTACCCACCTTATGCTATTTTCTCGAGAGAAGCCTCTAGTGAAAACTATGCCCACGGGGTCTATTTCCTATCATATTAAAGCCAAAAATACCTTGCTCCATTTTTTTCTTTATTTATTTCATTTTGTATTTTTGTTAGATCTATTTATCAAAACTTATACAATTTAATATATCTCAATACCATGGAGGGATTGACAACCCCTCTTACGCGTTGGGTTGCAAGTATTTGTTGTTTGTGTACAGGTGTTGTTTACATAGTGTTGCTTGGTTCTCCTACTGGATTTATAACCTTGGTTTCATAACTGGGGGAAATACTTACCTTTGTTGTGCTGCATTATCCTCTCCTCTTCGGGGAAATACCAACACGGATCACAAGTAGCAGACGACGTTGATGATCAATGATGGGTTGAGTACCAGGCTCCATATTAATCTTGTGCGAATATAGAGTGGGACTAATGCCCTTAAGAGCATTAAGAGTATATCCAATAGCAGCATGGTGCTTCCTTAGAGTTTTAAGTAATATATTATCTTCATGCTTTGAAAGGTTAGCATTGATAATAACATGATATATCTTGTTTTCATTAATATAAGCATATTTCGATGTATCAGGCAATTTCTTTAATTCAAACATAGGACCACTCTTAGGTGGGAGAGGATCTCCCAAAGTTTCAACATGCAAATTGTGTTTAAGGATAGGTGCTTGCCTAAAGAATATTTCATCTATTTCATTCATATGCATATCATTTTCATGGTCTATCAAATACTGTTATAACAGATCAGTAGGAGGTACGACAATAGAAGCAATACCAATAATTTCATCTTTACTAGACAATTCTTTATCATGAGGTTGTCTACGAAATTTAGAGAAATTGAATTCATGAGATACATCACCAAAATTAACATTGACCGTTTCCCTAGTGCAATCAGTCTTAGCATTAATTGTATTCACAAAAGGTCTACCAAATATAATGGGACAAAATTCATCTTGTGGAGATCCAAGAACTAGAAAATAAGTAGGGTGTTTGATCTTACCACACAATACTTCAGCATCTCTAACAGTCCCAAGTGGTGAAATAGTATCTCTGTTTGCAAGCTTAATAGTAACATCAATGTCCTCTATCTCAACAGGCGCAATATCATTCATGACTTCTTGATATAAATTAAAAGGAATGTCACTTACACTAGCACCCATATCAGATAAACCATGATAACATTGATCTCGTATTTTAACAGAAGTACCAGGCATGCCAATAACATGTTTTTTTATCTATATGATCGGGTTTAGCAATCCTAGTCACTGCATCAGGGAAACATATGACATGTCCATCAATATTATCAACTAAAAGATCTTTAACCATTGCAATATTAGGTTCCACACTTATTTGTTCGGAGGGTCTAAGTGTTTTAATATAACTTTTATTAACCACAGTTGAAGCTTTAGCATGTACCTTAAACCTAATAGGGGACGGAGGTTTCTCAATATAAGCAGTAGGCACAACTAGATCAACATTATAGATAATTGTTTCATCTTTAACTATAACAGGTTCCTCAAACATTTCTTCAATAGGTAGATGAAACTTAAACCACTTCTCCTTAAAGAGATCAACATGAGTATAAAATGATTCACAAAAGGAATCTACTATCTCAGAGTCAAGTCCATATTTAGTACTAAGCTATGAAAAGCATCAGTTTCCATAAAAGATTTAACACAATCAAACTCAAGTTTTATACCTGACTCTTTACCTTTGTCGAATTCCCAATCTTCAGAGTTGCGTTTAATTCTTTCCAGAAGACCCCATTTGAATTTGATAGTTTTCTTCATAAAGAACCAGTAGAAGAAGAATCGAGCATGGATTGAACATTATGAGAAAGCCGAGCATAAAAGTTTTGAATAGTAAGTTCCCTTGAGATCTCATGATTGGGGCATGTGTGCATCATATATTTAAGCCTCCCCCAAGCTTGAGCAATACTTTCTCCTTTACGAACCCAAAAATTATACACACACACACACACACACACACACACACAGATATATATATATATATATATATATATATATATATATATATATATGTATATATAATTCTGATCACGATGAACCAAATACATAAGATAAAATTTCCGGTGAAATTCCAGGTTTAGCCGGTTCCAATCACATGTCCCAATATCATCCAATAGCCTATACCATGCCAATGCCTTTCCCTCCAAAGATAAAGGGAATGCCTTCTTCTTAACTCTATCCTCGGATAAACCTGCAAAGCTTAAACAATCCACAAATTTCATTCAGATGGATTAAGTGCATATCATGATGTACCGTTCCATCTCCTGCTTAAGGATTAGCTAGTAGTTTCTCTAACATACCCAAAGGAATCTCATAATAAATATTTTCAGTAGGTTGAGGGGCAACTCTTATTGCTTGCGATCGAGGTGAAGATAACCCGAACATACCCCTCGAAGGATTATTTTCTATAGTGATGAGTGACAATAAATTTCAGCACATAATATAAATGTTTCCTTACCAAATTCCACTTACTAAACACGCTTCACTCCCCGACAACGGCGCTAGAAAAGAGTCTTGATGAGCCACTATAGAGGATAAATCGTAGTCCTTTCAATAAGTAAGAGTGTCGAACCCAATGAGGAGTACAAGGAAATGATAAACAGTTTTCAGCAAGGTATTCTCTGTAAGTATTGAAAGTAGCGGTGATAGATAGTTTTGTAGCAAGATAATTCATAACAAGTAACAAGTTGCAATTGTAACAAATGTGCAGCAAGGTGGACCAATCCTTTCTATAGCAAAGGACAAGCCTGAAAGTTCTCTTATATAAAGCAAAGTGCTCTTGAGGACACATAAAATTGTCGCCTAGTCATGTTTAGTTGATTCGTGTTCGCTACTTTGATAATTTGATATGTAGGTGGACTAGTGCTTGGGTGTTGTTCTTACTTGAACAAGCAACCCACTTATGATTAACCACTCTACGAAAGAAGAATTAAGATGAATCTAACCATAGCATGAGATGTATCTATCCAAACCAGCCCTTTACAGAATAACACATAAACTAGGGTTTAAGCTTATGTCACTCTAGCAACCCATCATCTACTTATTACTCCACAATGCTTTTCCTTAGGCCTAAATATGTTGAAGTGTCATGTAGTCGATGTTCACATGACACCACTAAAGGAAGCAAAACATACATATCATCAAAATATCAAACGAATACCAACTTCACATGATTACTTACAACAAGACTTCTCCCATGCCCTCAAGAACAAAAGTAACTACTCACAGATCATATTCACGTACAAGATCAAAGGTGTACTAAATATGCTTGAGGATCTGAATATTTAATCTTCCACCAAATAAACCAACTAGCATCAACTACAAGATGTAATCAATACTACTAGCAACCCACACGTACCAATCTGAGGTTTTGGGACAAAGATTGAATATAAGAGATGAACTAGGGTTTGAGATGAGATGGTGTTGGTGAAGATGTTGATGAAGATTAGTCCTCCTGTGATGAGAGGATCGTTGGTGATGTCGATGGTTTTGATTTTCCCCTCCTGGTGGGAAGTGTCCCCGAGGGAGAGCAAAAGAGCTCCTGCCAGGTTCTGCCTCGAGACGGGGGCGCTTTGTCCCGAAAGTCTCCTTCTAATTTTTTTAGGTCAAATGGCTTCATATAGCAGAAGATGGGCACTGGAGGCCTGCTAAGGGGCCCACATGCTCGGTAGGCGCACCCTCTCAGCTTGTCGCTCCCTGGTGGCCCCCCTCCTAGTATTTCTTCCGCCAATATTTTTTATATATTCCAAAACATTTCTCTGTAAATTTTCATGTCATTTGGAGTTGTGCAGAATAGCTGCCTTTGCTGAATCCTTTTCCGGCCCAGAATTCCAGCTGCCCACAATCTCCCTCTTCATGTGAAACTTGCAAAAAGAAGAGAGAAAAGTTATAAGAATAGTATCATAAAGTGAGATAATGACCCAAAACATAATAAATAATGGTAGGAAAACATGATGCAAAATGGACGTATCAATCACCATTGAGGGGCCAGCCTCCTCCTCCTCCTTCTCCACCATGCTGTTCCACAATGCCTAGAACTCGTACTCCATGATGTCGTGTGCGTGATCTGGACCAAGAAATGGTCGGACACCTGGCTTTGGCAGTGCGGTGGTGGAGGATACAGCAGCACCAATAGCCAGAGAGCAGAGGGAGGGGCACACAGGAGGAGTTGGATATGCGGCACCAAGGGTCGGTGGTGGGCTGCAGATTTAATGGCGGCGAAGATAATGGTCTCGGCGATCATAGAGAGGCAGGGGATACTTGGAGTACTGGATTAGTGGCAATTGATTCAGTGGCAAGGCGGACGGATTTGGTGGTGGCGGCGCATGGGTGGGGAAGAGTGTAACGCCCAATATGTGATCCTATCCTAGAGGAACTCGGAGGTACCACCAAGGATAGAAGCGCATATTGAAGACACTTTGCAAGGTGGATATCATTACATCGTACCATGTACAACACAGATGGGGATACGTACAAAGGCATGCACTCTCCACATGAATACATCAATACATAGCAAACACCATACAAAAGAGCAACATCCGACTATGGATGAAAACAAACAAAAAACACGAACGACATCCACCGTGCTAGCCCATGCTGCCGACCAGGAACCTAACCCTTGATAGAAGAAGAA
>NC_057801.1:610600283-610753958 GCF_018294505.1 Triticum aestivum
AAGAAGAAGAAGAAGAAGAAGAACTCCAAAACAAGCAAGCATCACTCTCACGTCAAATCATCACATTACATGTACCTGAGTTTGTTGTTGTAGTAATATGTGAGCCACGAGGACTCATCAATCCCATTACCAAGGGTATTAAGACTAGCAAAGCTTAATGGGTATGGAATGGATAAGTGGTGAGGTTGCAGCAAGCTCGATGGCAGTGTCCATGGGAGGCAGCGTGGTTGTTCCTTTGCACCATAGACGAAAGAGAGAGATTAGTGAGTGGGAAAGAGAAAAGAGAGTACGAGGGGGCACTGGCCAGGGCGGCCGTTGGAGCTGGGGTGGCCGGTGGGAGGAGTTGCTCGGGAGCGCACTGGAGAGAGTGGGCTCGAGGGGCTCCTCCCCTCGAGCATGGAGGTGGCAATGCGATGTCGGGCACAGTGGAGCGCAGGGGCGAGTAGGCACAGCGCTCAGGCAAGGTGGCATTGTACGGGCTCAGGTGGGACGGATCTGGGCTCACGGGCCCAGTGTCTAGGAGGTGGGAGAAGGTGGTTGCTGCGGAGTGGAGTAGGATGGCAGTGACATGGATTTCGAGGAGAGTTTGGATTGGTTTCTGGATTAGGCAGTGTAGGCTTGCTTAAACAGGGAATGGGGGCTAGGGTTGGGGTTTGAGAGTGTTTTCGAGCCGTTCGATCTCGAACGAACGGCTCTGGTGACAGGGGGTAGTGTAGGTGGGCTAGTGGGTTGTGTAGAAGACCATGGCGGAGAAGAGAGGGAAGATGGCAGCCCAGCAACATATTTCGGAACACCGAAATTGTCCGACATTTATTCGGCTATAGTGCCGCTATAGGTTTAACGGTTTGGGCGTCAAACGACCTCCGAATGCGATGAAATTTGGTAGGCAGTTTACCTACAATATAATAAGACTGCACACCAACTTTCAACCCATTCCGATAACGTTTTATTCCAACTTAGGAAATAATTTTTTCGGAGATGTCGCAGGCATGTGTGAGTGTAGTTGGTCTGGAAATGGTCAACGAAGAGGACGAGGAGAATCAGCAACTATGATACAAGTTTTGAAAAGAATGACCACACAAAGTGCCACTGCAATACGAATTATGTGACGATGAATGCAAGAAACAATTGAAACACATTGCGACAACGAAAATAAATGGAAGGCAACTGTAGCATCGGTATCGGGACGTCACAACACCCCCCCACAAACAGAAGATCTCGTCTCGAGATCTTAGGAACAAAACAAATGAGTAAGACCGGGATGAGAATGAAAGGAGTTGAAGGGAAAATCTCAAAGAAGACAATTGCCTGATGAGAATTTATTCTGACATCAAGCTTGGAAAGAATTAGTGAATAACCCGAGGAAAATTAGAACAGCCCTGGGAAAAAACATGTGGATCATGGGCCCATTAAAAAGAAACATCGCTGAAAATGATTGATTGAAAGAGAGATGATGCACCAGAACGATTGAAAGGATATGATACACTGAAAGCTTGAATTGGGTTCACCGGAGAAGAAAACAAAATGGAGAATGACGACTAGAAACTTCTAAACATCTTCACAAGGAATTCACGGGATGAAACTTGAAACAAAAGGATGGAGATACTTCGCACGAATAAAATGGATACTTGATTTGATACTTCAGACTCCATGAAGAAAAGGGTGGGCAGGTGGGAAAAGAAAAACAACTATGGTCGGGGAAACGCCAAATCCTCAAGTTTCTCAACGGCGCTCGTATGGAATAACTTGAAGATAAGTACACCGGTTGAAGAAAAAGGATTGACATCGCAATGATAGAAAATAACCGCGATCCTAGAAGAATTTGAAGGAGAAGAGGAGTAGAATCAAAACACCTACGTCATGATTCCTCACCAGAGCGATGGAGGGGATAAGGAGTAAAAGGAATTGCTACTCTCCGGTATAAGTAGAATCCAAAGCTAGTTTTTCTTCTAGACTTGACAACGGCCATGTCACGATCAATCAAGAGGACTCCTATGGTCGGTCAAGGCTATGATACCAACTTGTAATGCTCAATATGCGATCCTATCCTAGAGGAACTCAAAGGTCCCACCAAGGATAGAAGCGCATATTGAGGACACTTTGCAAGGTGGATATCATTACATCATACCATGTACAACACATATGAGGATACATACAAAGGCATGCACTCGCCACATGAAATACATCAATACATAGCAAACACCATACAAAAGAGCAACATCCGACTATAGGTGAAAACAAATGAAAAACACGAATGACATCCATCCTGCTAGCCCAAGCCGCCAACCAGGAACCTAACCCTCGATCGAAGAAGAAGAAGTAGAAGAAGAACTCCAAAACAAGCAAGCATCACTCTCACGTCAGATCATCACATTACCTATACCCGCATATGTTGTTGTAGTAATCTGTGAGCCATGAGGACTCGGCAATCCCATTGCCATGGGTATCAAGACTAGCAAAGATTAATGGGTACAGAATGGATAAGTGGTGAGGTTGTAACAAGCACTAAACATTTGTATGTGGCTAACTTACGAGTACAAGAATAATAAGAGTAAATTATGCAAAACATACATGAACTAGAATGATCAAGAAGTGATCCTGAACTACTTACGAGTCATACATAACCGATCTTGGTCTCTTCCCAAACTCCCTCGAAAAGAGACGATCACGGTTACACATGTATCTCGTTCTGAGGACACGACCGGACGAGCACATCATATAGCAACTGAGACCCGAGTTGACTCGGGGGAAGCCCCACACGACCCTGTTTTGGACCAACACCATCGACACTGGCCCACCTATATTATGTGGAATTAAGAATCCTCAGGTAGCGCTAACTCCCTATGCAAATTAATTAATTATCAGTATTATTATGTTGGCAAATTTTAAACCAAGTTGGGCCTTGCTGGAGGAGTTTTAGCCTAAGTGAATGGTCAGGGGGGCCATAATACCCCACATGTGTTAGGAGCTCTCATCAAGGAACATAACACCGGTATGACAGAAACTAGGGCGGCAAGAGTGGAACAAAACACTAGGCAAAAGGCCGAGACTTCCACCCTTTACCAAGTATATAGATGCATTAATTAAATAAGAGATATTATGATATCCCATGATATCCATGTCCCAACATGGAACGACCCACACTGCACCTGCAACTAGCAACGCTATAAGAGGGGCTGAGCAAGCAGTAACATAGCCAAACGACAGTTTGCTGGGTGGAGGTTAGAGGCTTATCATGGCATATTGGGAGACTGACACACAAGTGGTAGGTAGCGCGGCAAGCGATAGCATCGAGACAACTAGCAAAACAAAGATAGTAGTGATATCCAAGGTAATGGTCATCTTGCCTGAAATCCCACTAGAAAGAAGACTGAATCCATGAAGTAGACAAACCAATGTAGTCGAACGAATCCCCACAATCGCAGCGTAACCGGAACTATCAAGAAGAAGCACAACCGAAAAGAAGCAAAAAATATGGTAAACAAACAAGCATAATCATGGCATGATGCACAATCAAGTATGATGCATGTCTGATTTAATGAGTCATGGCATGACAAAGTGCAACAAACAATACTACAAATTAAGTGGAGGTTTGAATTATTTACTTCACTCTCATTTATGTACATGACAAGATTAAATGCTGGTTAACATGACAAGAGGTAAAACACAAGTAAACTACCTATCTAGGCAAGTTTAAATGAGGCCGGAAACAACAAACCACAACTCTAAAAATCCTCGTATGCAATTTTCGAATTTGGTATTGTTCTACCTAAAACACAGTTTTAATGTAATTAAACAGCAAAATAAAGTGCATCATGTTAATCCGCACATTTTTCTAGACAAATTACATATAAAGTTCATTTAATTCGAAACGACGGTTATTTAGTTATGGAAAAAACCATTTTAACATGTCATTTATGCAAATTAATGCAAACAACAATTTTAAACATTTTTAACATGGATGTAAGTTGCAAATTATTAATCTACTCAAAATTCTAAGCATTTTACATATATAACTTGTTTAAATCTGATGCACAGCTATGGAGTTATGATATATAACTTGTTTGAGGGTTTTTTCTACAAATCTATTTCATGGAATAATTGAGAAAATCGCCAGCCAGTGAAAAAAACTAATCGGGGCGAATCTGGAATGAATGAGGTTATACAAGGATGAGCGATGGATAATAACAAGTGCACTGAGCGCCAAACAGCACTAGGGCTATTGGCCTAGGCCCAACAACAGATGGAGGTGGATCTCACCACCTTGCGGGGTTGCGGATGTGGCCCATGTGACGGCGCGAGGACGAGGCCAGGGTCAAGGGAGTCAGGCCGGAGCTGGCATGGTGCGGCCCGAATGAGTGATCGAGCGAGGAGGTAGTCGATGGAGATGGGGCCCGCACGGGCGCCCCTGGTGGTCAACGCGGGGCACGTCTCGCTCGACAATGACGAGCACGCCCGTAGTGGATGCGCTGGGCATGGCCGGCGGCGAGGGCAGCTGGGTCCAGGTAGCCCGGAGCGGATCTTGGCCAGATCCATTCGTCAAGGGCGACGCTAGGCGCCGGCGCACCGGCCCAACAGTTGGGCCAACCGTCAGATCTGTCTCTCGCTTTGTCCTCCTCCTGAGTCAATTTTCCAAAAAAAGATTGCAATGCCCGATCGTCGGCGACACCACGCCATATACTCGCGAGAAAACAGCCGAGTTTGAAGCACCACCGCGGCGTTCCTCATCGCCGGTGAGCGCCCTCGCCGGCCGTCTGCGCTTGCCCCAGATCCGCGCTCGCCATGGATGCAGCTCCGCCGCCCGTCCTCATCAGAGATTCACGCTCACCCATGGATGCAGCTCCGCCGCCCGGCGCTTGCCATGGATGCAGCTTCGTCGCCCACCTTTCCATGGATGGATCCCGCCCTTGCCGCCCGCGCGTGCCATGCATGCAGCTTCGCTCGTTGGCGATTGACTGGTTCCAGCAAATAGAATTGCCCGTTGTAGCATTTTTCGTTGTTTATCATAGCAAAATGGAGACACAGTTGCAGCAAAAAAGAAACATCGTCGTTTTCGCCCTTTTCACTGGTTGTAGCTCGCCATTTTCGCTGGATGTAGCAAAAAACTTCAACGGCCGTAGCAAAATCAAGCTACGGATGCAGCAAAAACACTGTCGCCGCCTTCACGAGGTCGCAGCTCCTCCTTACATCAATGTAGCAAAAAAAACCAACGTAGTAGCAAAATCCTGCTACGGTTGCGGCAAAATATCGTTGTCGTCATCGCGAGGTCGGAGCTCCGCCTGATGGATGTAGCAAAAAGCTTTGCCAGTAGTAGCAAAATTCAACTATGGTTGCAGCTTCCCCTTGTTGTGCAGTGCTGTTGAAGCTTTCTATGTCTATGGTTGAAGCTTTTTTGAATGGCCGTTGAAGCTTTTTTAGGTGACGATTGCAACACTTCTATACGCAGGTGGATCCGGGCATGGCGAGCAGGCATCTATGGTGGGCACCGAGGGAGCGCCTAGCCGCCGGCGATGGAGCTTGTGGTGGCCCAGTCACTGTCCGGGAGGAGGAGGAGGGGAGGGGATGCACGCGCTTGAAGGCTGTAGGTAGGGGATGGATCTGGCCATGGCAGCAGGCAGCCATGGCGGCCGGCGAGGGAGCGCCTCGCCGCCGGCGATGGAGTTCGTGGAGGCCCAGTCACAGCTCGAAGGAGGGGAAGGTGCACGCACGTAGGCTGAAGGTAGGGGATGGAGACGCATAAGGAAGGAGGCGGGGATGCGCGAGGCCGCTGCGCGGGCGCGTTTGCCAGCGTGGCATGCGAACCGGCCGAAAGTTCGGCTGGCGCACCGCGCCCAAACGTTTCCCATTCGTCAAGGGAGCTCCCACGAAGGACTAACGACATGCGCGGGGCGAAGTAGGAAGAGGACCCCGCGAGGTCGAAGGCAATGACGGAGGGACTTGAAGCAGGACTCCAGCGTAGGCATTCAATGGTGAAGGCGGGGAGCGCTAGGAATGGACAGACCTGGGTGTCGGGGACCCGGATCTGGTGGCGCCATGCCAAACGGAGGCCGATGGAGGCAGTGGCGAGCTCGGTGGCAGCGTCCATGTGCGGCAATGTGGCAGTGCCTTTGCATAGCAGACGAAAGAGAGATATTAGCAAGGGAAAAAAGAGAAAAGAGAGGACAAGGGGGCACTGGCCTGGGCGGCCGTTGGAGCTGGGGTGGCCGGTGGGAGGAGTTGCTTGGGAGCGCATGGGAGAGAGCGGGCTCGAGGGGCTCCTCCCCTTGGGCTTGAGGTGACGATGCGGGGTCAGGCGCGGTGGAGCGCAGGAGGGAGCGGGCACAACACTCGGGTGAGGTGGCGGTGTACGAGCTCGGGTAGGCCGGACCAGGGCATGTGGGCCCAGCGGCTGGGAGATGGGAGAAGGTGGCGGCTATGGAGTGGAGGAGGCTGGCGGCAACACAGATTTCGAGGAGGGGTAGGGTTGGTTTCCAGATTAGGCACGGTAGGCTTGCTTAAATAGGGAATGGGGGCTAGGGTTGGGGTTTGAGGGTTTTTTGAGCCGTCCGATCTCGATCGGACAGCTCCGGCGAGAGGGGGTAATGTAGGTGGGCTAGTGGGCTGTGTAGAAGACCATGGCTGAGAAGAGAGGGAAGATGGCAGCCCGACAACATATTTCAAAACACCGAAATCATCCAACATTTATCCGGCTATAGTGTCGCTATAGGTTCAACGGTTCGGGCGTCAAACGACCTCCGAATGTGACAAAATTTGACAGGCGGTCTATCTACAATATAATAGGATGGCATGCCAACTTTTAACCCATTCCGATAACATTGTATTCCCACTTACAAAATAATGTTTCCAGAGATGCCGCGGGCGCGTGCGAGTATGGTTAGTATGTAAATAGTCAACGAAGAGGACGAGGAGGAGAACCGACAACTATGAGTAGATGCAAGTTTTGAAAAGAATGACGGCACGGAGTGCCGCTGCAATGCGAATGATTCGACGATGAATACAACAAGCAATTGAAACACACGGCGACAAAGAAAAAATGGAAGGCAACTGGAGCATCAGTCTCGGGGTGTCACAAAGAGGACTCGCACAGGAGAGGGCGTCTCAAAGTTTCAGCTATCCGCAACATGCGCGTCACATTCATTTTATGTTTGGCTAGCGACTACGTGAATCATTTTTTTGAGAAACACATGTAACTCTATTTATACTCATAACAATTATAGGTACAATGATTTGGACCTAAGATCCAAGAAAACAATCACGCCTCGTACAAACTAAATCCTATGACTAAGAAACAATGAAATCTCTTGAAAACACCTTCTTCATGGTATCAATTTCTGCTCGAAGAAATATTTCAAATACTTCAGTAAAGATGAGTTGGTTTTCCTGAAAGCCCAAAATAAGGCCATAAAAATAGGACAGGGCGTTTTGTCGTGAAAAGTAAATTCGCCAAAAAAAGTAAAAAAAAACAAAAAAATGTTTTTTAGGTGAAAGATGCTTGAGTTTGTGATGTACGTGCAAAAATTCAACGTATTTGAACATTTGACAAACTCTTAGAAAAAAGGTTACAAATTGGGGTATGTGAATTTTTTTACTGTTTTGCATAGTTTGAACTTTTTTTTGCTTAGAGCTACTCAGATGTCCGAATAAGTTGAAATTGGCAGGGATGTCACAAACTCAATCATCTTTCGTCACAATCTTCTTTTGTTTTTTTGTTTTTTAATACTTATTTGAATTTACTGTTCACGTGATGTAGATGAGCTTAGGAGCCGAATTGGATATTCGATAAAAAAAATCCCAAATGATAACGCCCACACGTGTGGCATGTTTGCACATCGCCCACACGCCTTGATCCACGTTGATTCCGGTTTGCACGAATCCTAAAGGAATCTGTTAGAATCTGAGTGCCACGCAGGCATCATCGTCTGTGTGGGCGTTGGAGAGTTCGCCCACATGCCCCGCAGCACGCGGTTTGCCAGCTGCGCTGTGTGAGCGAACTAGTTTTTTCCCACACAACCACCACTAGTCTACGCACGTGTGGGTGAACTGCTTTTCGCCCACACGACACTCGGGCGTTGTTGGATGGCAACTGCAGTTGCGTGTACGTGGCAACTAGGTAAACACAAATGGCAGCTATGATTCGTTGCTAGACAGCAACTTTGCGCGTACATCACAACCAGGATAAACACACATGACAATGATTAACCATACATGGCAACTGTGATTGGACCATACGTGACAACTAGGTAAACACATATGGCAACTATTGTTTGACCATATGTGGAAAGTAGTTAATCACACACGGCAAGTATGGTTCGATTACACGCGACAACTACCATAATTTAGACATGTCAACTATAGTTAACCAAAACAGAGAGAGTTGTCGTGCTTTTACAACTGCATTTTCATCCCGGATAACTACATCTGCAATCTCGGATGGCAACTAAATCGGCATCCCGCGGGTACCTAACGTAGCTGCGCCAGGACGTGTTAGCATATTTGCTTCGTGCCACACGCGCGTGGTGGGGATGAGTAGTACTTGTTGGGCGTGTGACACTAAGTAGCTGTGCCCACACGTGTGGGCAATTTTAATGTTCGCCCACACACAGCTCATGTGGGTTGCCTCCTGCTCACGCCACACACGATGTGTGGGTAGATATCTAGTATGCCACACATGTGGGCATTATCAGGAACTAAAAAATATGCGTTTAGGAATTTAAAGACATTACAACTGAGCACTATTCCAGCCCTCTCAGGCCATCAACATTTTTGGCCGTTGGATATGTACTTGTGTGCATTTCTAGCCTTTGACTTCCTGTCAGTCCCGACAGGGCTTTCGGTTGCATACTAGAAAGTGCTACACCGACTGGGCTGCTGCTCTCATAACAAATTCGTTGATCTTCTGTTAATTTGGCTGATTGTGCCTTTAAGTGTTGTATGTCATAGGTTCTCAGTGTTGCTTTGCACGGGGCACGCATCAACACATGCTCAGCCACAAGCCTCGCAGGGCGAGTGGCCAGCGACCTGGCCCTTGCCGGTCGTGCGACGCTACTCGGGTGGGAAGAGCGAGAGGGCGACAAGATCCATGCGAAGCGAGCGACAAGATCAACTCGTCGGGCAACACCCTAGGCGCGTTGATGAGGCTGCTGGAGATTGAGAAGATGAATCACCATGCTACAGGACTTTAATGGCAATGGATAGTATGTGCTAACTGAATGGGACGATTATTTCAAGTCAGTTAACATGTCACTCTGTGCACTACAAAAAAAGACACATCCGTGACATTTTGGGCCGAACCAATTTTTTTCTGTCATACTTATGACACTTCTATGACGATAATTGTGACAAAACCCGGTATCATCATAGATGTGGTGGGCTCCTACTTCTATGAGAAAAATCATGACAGAAAATGGGCTTTTCATCGTGGGCGGGCCGGAGAGGCAGCTGCATGACATTCTTTGGGCCATCCATGACGGGAAAATTGTGGTAGAAGCAAGGGCGAGGAAAATATCGGGGAGTTCCTGGTTATGGTGGGTGGTCGGGGGCCGAGCGATGCACGTTTCTCTCATATCGTACGCGTGTGGGTGCGAGGCGCTGGGCTCTAACTGAACCCGAGCGAGGCGTCGCCTAACTGAACATGAGCGATTGCGCTGCAGGCTACGCGTTACTGAACCCGAGCGATCGAGCGATTCCCTCACTACTGCTGCTAACTGAAGCCAGTCGATGCTGCCTCTGGATGAACAGTGAGCGTTGCTAGGGGGGTTTGGATGAACAGTTCCCGATGGGGGGGTGGATGAACAGGACCCCGTGGTAGCAGAGGCCGTTGCCACTGGATGAACAGGACCCCAATCAATGGAGCAGATTGGGGCTGGATGAACAGGACCCTGTGGAGGGATGGATGAATAGGACCCCGTGAGGGAAGGTTGAACAGTAGCCGGTGGAGGGCTGGTTGAACAGTAGCCGGTGGAGGGCTAGATGAACAGCAGCCCTTGGAGGGGTGGTTGAACAGGACCCCGTGGAGAGGGCTGGTTGAACAGTAGCCGGTGGAGTAGCGCACGGTGGAGGCTGGATGAATAGGAGCCTGTGGATGAACAGTCGCAGGTGGAGGCTGGAGGAGGTCGACGGTGGAAGAACAGTAGCCCGTGGAGGCTGGAGGAGGTCGACGGTTGAGATGAACAGTATCCCGTGGAGTCCCGTTTTGCGGTACGCCACACCCCTCCCGATGAACAGGACCCCCCCGTTTCGACCGTAGCGCTCCAACACAAGTCCGTTTCCTCCTTTTTGCGGTATGCCACACCCCTCCCGATCAATAGGACCCCGTTTCGACCGTAGGAGGTCAAACACAAGTCCGTTTCCTCCGTTTTGCGGTATGCCAGACCCCTCCCGATGAACAGGATCCCGTTTCGAACGTGGCCGGTCGAACACAAGGCCATTTCCTCCGTTCTGCGGTACGCTAGGCCTCGTTTCCATCAGTTGTTCCATCCAAGCCCTCCCGATGAACACGACGACGCATTTTGTTCCGACCCAGCCGGTTGGCTCCCCATGAACACGACAACGATGATGTTTCTCCGTTCCGACCCAGCCATGTACATCAGCCCTGGCCGTACGTATGCGCGAGTAGGCGTTCGAGACCCCGCCCATATGTACATACGTGGCTGTGTTTACTTTCTTGCACCCTGGCCACTGTACATACGTGTACATGCTACGTGCGCGCCTCTACTACGACACGTGCGTGCCTCTACATCGACCAGTATGTACGTACATGTTCACGACTAGAATGACAACGCTACATACGCTTCGACCAGGTGGGTCCCGACTGTCAGGCACTTCCTTGCGTGCGAAGATGTAGCTGGTGGGTCCCAGCAGTCAGGGGGGCGAATCGTTTTTTGTTGTTGCCCGGACGCACTTCCTTGCATGCGAAGATGTAGCTGGTGGGTCCCAGCAGTCAGGGGGAAACGCTTTTTTTTTGCAAAATACGGTGGCCCGTCCGGTGGGTCCCCGCTGTCAGGTGGAGAAATAATTATTTTGCTAATAAGGAGGCACTTCCTTGCGGCAGCCATGGACCCAGCTGTCAGCCTCTCCACGTACAGTACTCTTCCGATGGAAGTCATTCGTAAACATGTTGACCACGCCGCACCGAGAGCACCAGGGCGGTGGACGACGGTGAGGCCTAGGAAGGGGACGACGCGGAGCCGGGTGAAAGCACAAGTGCTCCCTGGGTGGTTTGGTAATTAATGTCAACAAATCTCTTGTTGGACTAACACCTTTATGTAGTATGTTTCAGATAAGTTCAACAATGGAGTGGCATGGACTAAAGGATGTGGAACCCCTTCAAGATTCTAAGGACAAAGGATTGGCTCAAGCTTCAAGCTCAAGACTCTTCATTTTATATTTTAGTGATCCAAGATCACATTGAGTCTATAGGAAAAGCCAATACTATCAAGAAGGGATGAGGTGTTGCCTAATGAGTTTCTTGCTCCACAGTGCTTAGTGATATGCTCCAAAGCCCTCAACTACTTTCCCACATCCACACACATATGTCCTAAACCAAAAGTCTAACTCGGCCCCACTGATTCTTTCTATCTGGCGCCACCGAGTTCAGATGTCATAGCCACTGCCACAAACCCTAGGCAAATTGGTCTCACCGATAGGGATCTCGGTCTCACCAAGATGGGATTGTAATCTCTCTGTGTATGTCCATTATCAAAATCGGTCTTACCGTGTTTGAGCAATCGATACTACCGAGATTACAATGCAAACTCTCTGGTTAACTTATTACCAAAATCGATCCCATCGAGTTTGAGTAATCGGTCCCACCGAGTTTGCCTGACCAACTCTCTGGTTAGCGTATTACCAAAATCGGTCTCACCGAGTTTGTGTAATCGGTCTCACCGAGATTACGTTATGCCCTAACCCTAACCATATCGGTCCTACCGAGTTGCATTTCGGTCCCACCGAAAATCCTAACGGTCACATTGTTTACTGAATCAGTCCGATCGAGTTTGTTGATTCGGTCCCACTTAGATTGGTAAATTGTGTGTAACGGTTATATTTTGTGTGGAGGCTATATATACCCCTCCACCTCCTCTTCATTCATGGAGAGAGCCATAAGAACAAACCTACACTTCCAACTTACCATTTCTGAGAGAGAACTACCTACTCATGTGTTGAGGCCAAGATATTCCGTTCCTACCATATGAATCTTGATCTCTAGCCTTCCCCAAGTTTCTTTCCACTCAAATCTTCTTTCCACCAAATCCAAATCCTGTGAGAGAGAGTTGAGTGTTGGGGAGACTATCATTTGAAGCACAAGAGCAAGGAGTTCATCATCAACACACCATTTGTTACTTCTTGGAGAGTGGTTTCTCCTAGATTGGCTAGGTGTCACTTGGGAGCCTCCGACAAGATTGTGGAGTTGAACCAAGGAGTTTGTAAGGGCAAGGAGATCGCCTACTTCGTGAAGATCTACCGCTAGTGAGGCAAGTCCTTCGTGGGCGATGGCCATGGTGGGATAGACAAGGTTGCTTCTCCGTGGACCCTTCTTGCGCGGAGCCCTCCGTGGGCTCGCACAACCGTTACCCTTCGTGGGTTGAAGTCTCCATCAACGTGGATGTACGATAGCACCACCTATCGGAACCACGGCTCAAAAATCATCATGTCTCCAAATTGCGTTTGAAATCTCCAAACCCTTCCCTTTACATTCTTGCAAGTTGCATGCTTTAATTTCCGCTGCTCATATACTCTTTTGCATGCTTGCTTGAATTGTATGAAGATTGCTTGACTTGTGCCAAGATAGCTAAAATCTGTCAAAGTCTAAAATTTGGAAAAGGTATAGTTTTTAATTGGTCAAATAGTCTAATCACCCCCCTTCTAGACTTACTTACTTCTTCTCAAGGTCCTACAAGTGGTATCAGAGCTTTGGTCTCCATTGCTTTGGTTTAATCACCATTGGAGGAAGATGGATGAGTCTACTTTGGGGAGTCTTAGACATAGAGTGCCTATACTTGATGGAGAATATTTTCATGAGTGGAAAAATGAGATGCTTGTAATTTTCAATCAATATCATTTGAACAAGTACATTGCTAGTACTTGTGCACCTTACGTTGATCCTATGCATCCTACCCTTGATGAGTCGATTAACATGATTAGAAATGCCAGAACTATTAATCTTATCACTAGAGGCTTGCCTAGAAACTTGATTGGAAATCTGCCTACTCTTGAGTGTGCCTACACTATATGGAAATTTCTTGAAGAACGATTTCCTAATTATTCCTTGAAAAATCTAGATGAAATTCTTCATATGTCTATTGCCTTGAGTAAGATGAATTCCAATGATCCTATGTTTGGTAATTTTTTATTTGAACTTACAAATCTTATGCGTGCCAAAGGAAATGTTGGAATTATTAGCGATATTATTTCCGAAGCTACTAGAATTCATAGAGGAGATTATTGTCAAACTCATACTAATGAATCACTCTCACTAGGAATTGATCCACCACATGACGATGTTGAACATGGATAATATGATGAGGATGAGGATGATGACTTTGATCTTGATGAGGCGATGATACACTTTGGTCTTATGGCAAATCATCGAGGATATATGGCAGGAGGAAAGTAATGGGTCCTTGATAGTGGATGTACCGATCACATGACTGGAGATAAAGACATGTTTTGTGAGCTTGCTGAAAATGATGGTCCTCGAAAGTATGCCACTTTCGGTGACAACTCAAAGGGTAAGGTAGTTGGCCTCGGTAAGGTGGCCATCTCACATGATAGCTCCATTCAGAATGTTATGCTCGTTGAATCTCTTGGCTACAATTTACTTTCAGTATCTAGACTTGTTGATTTCGGTTTCAATGTCCTATTTACTAAAATAGATTGCCAGGTGTTTCGTAGAGACAATCATAAAATGGTATTTACCGGTATACATAGAGGTGATCTTTACATTTTTGATTTCACTAAAAAGGCTCAACCTAGAACTTGCTTCATTGCTAAATCCTCTAAAGGTTGGTTATGGCATAGACGACTAGGTCACGTTGGCATGAGAAACCTTGACAAGCTTATTAAAGGGAATCATATCCTTGGTGTTAACGATGTCATATTTGATAAGGATAGACTTTGCAGTGCTTGTCAAGCAGGTAAACAGGTTGGAGGAAGGCATCCCGTGAAGAACATCATGACCACAAGGAAGCCATTTGAGCTACTTCACATGGATCTCTTTGGTCCCAACGCTTACAAAAGTCTCGGTGGAAATTCTTTTGGTCTAGTTATAGTTGATGATTTTTCAAGATTTACGTGGGTGTTCTTTCTCGATGACAAATCACATGTCCAAAAGATCTTCAAAAACTTCGCCAGGAAGGCTCAAAATCAGTTTGAAGTGAAGATCAAGAAGGTTCGCAGCGACAACGGAACGGAGTTCAAGAACACAAATGTGGACACCTTTCTTGACGAGGAAGGGATTTCACATGAGTTCTCGGCTACGTACACACCTCAACAAAATGGAGTTGTTGAGAGGAAGAACCGGACGCTCATCGAAATGGCAAGAACGATGCTTGATGAGTACAAGACGCCGAAGCACTTTTGGGCAGAAGCGGTTGAGACAGCTTGTCATGCAACAAATCGCCTGTATCTTCACAAGCTACTCGGCAAGACGGCATATGAGCTCCTCACCGGTAACAAACCCCAAGTTGGATACTTTCGAGTATTCGGCTCAAAGTACTACATTCTTGATAAGCATCGTCGTTCTAAATTTGCTCCTAAGTCTCATGAAGGTTTCCTACTTGGTTATGGCTCAAACTCCCACACTTACCGTGTCTACAACAATTTCACCCGAAAGGTTGAAGAAATGGTAGATGTGAAGTTTGATGAATCTAACGGCTCACAAGTAGAGCAATTGCCAATTGATGTAGGAGACAAAGACCCCTCGGAAGCAATCCAAGACTTGTCTATTGGCAAGGTTTGTCCAACGGAGGTGAAGGAGAGTACCTCGTCTATCCAAGTGGACGCTTCTACTTCACGACAAGGTGAACCAAGAATTGATACGGAAGCATCCACAAGTGGGACACACCAAGATGAAGAAAACGAGGAAGTACATCAAGAACGTCAACAACCTCCTTCTCCACCGCGACAAGAGAACGACAACGCCAATAATGAAGAAGGCCAAGAAGAAGAAGAACAAGATGAAGAAGATGTTGAACCAAGACCCAAGCAAAAGCTTTCACGAGTTCGAGCAAGAATTGCTAAAGACCATCCCGTCGAGCAAATCTACAATGATATCCAAACTGGGAGAATCACTCGCTCTAAAACTCATTTAGCTATCTTTTGTGAAAACTATTCATTCATCTCTAGCATTGAACCTATGAAGGTCGAAGAAGCATTGGAAAATCCAGATTGGACAAATGCTATGCATGAAGAGCTACACAACTTTGAGAGAAATCAAGTTTGTACATTGGTTGAGAAGCCCGACAACAACCACAACATCATCGGTACCAAATGGGTGTTTCGCAACAAGCAAGACGAAGATGGACAAGTAGTTCGCAACAAAGCACGTCTCGTTGCCTAAGGCTACACACAAGTCGAAGGTATGGACTATGGTGAGACTTATGCTCCCGTTGCTAGACTTGAGTCCATTCGCATCTTACTTGCCTATGCTAATCACCATGATATCACCTTATACCAAATGGACATTAAAAGTGCTTTTCTAAATGGTGAAATAGAGGAGGAAGTTTATGTTAAACAACCTCACGGCTTTATCAATCCTAAGAAACCCAATCATGTCTACAAACTTCGCAAAGCTCTTTATGGTCTTAAACAAGCTCCTAGAGCTTGGTACAAATGCTTAACCAAGTTTCTTATTGAAAAAGGCTTTGAAATTGGGAAAACTGATCCTACACTTTTTACTAAAAGGGTTAATGGAGAATTATTTGTATGCCAAATTTATGTTGATGATATTATATTTGGATCAACTAACCCTCATTTTAGTGAGAAGTTTGGAAAGCTAATGTCGGAGAAGTTTGAGATGTCAATGATGAGTGAACTCAAATTCTTTCTTGGGTTGCAAATCAAGCAAACTAAGGAAGGTACTTTTGTCTCTCAAACGAAGTACACAAAGGACTTATTCAAGAAGTTCAATATGCAAGAATGCAAAGGTATGTCTACACCCATGCCTACTAGTGGACATCTTGATTTGACCAAAGATGGTGAACCGGTTGATCAAAAGGTTTATCGCTCTATGATTGGTTCATTATTATACATATGTGCTTCACGTCCCGATATTATGCTAAGTGTGTGCATGTGTGCAAGATATCAAGCTGCTCCTAAAGAATGTCATCTTAAGGCCGTGAAAAGGATAGTGAGATACTTAATTCATACACCAAATTTTGGCATTTGGTATCCTAAGAGGGCCTCTTTCAATCTTGTTGGCTACTCCGACTCGGACTATGTCGGAGACAAGGTTGATAGAAAGTCCACTTCGGGTACTTGTCAATTTCTTGGTAGATCTCTTGTGTCTTGGTCTTCCAAGAAACAAAACTCGGTATCCTTATCCACCGCCGAAGCGGAATACATTGCCGCTGGTTCATGTTGTGCTCAATTACTGTGAATGACCCAAACTCTTAAAGATTATGGGATATATGTGAAACATGTTCCATTACTCTGTGACAATGAAAGTGCTATCAAAATTTCTCATAATCCCGTGCAACATTCTCGAACTAAGCATATTGAAGTTCGTCATTATTTCATTCGAGATCATGTTGCTAAGGGTGACATTAATCTTAAGTATGTTCACACCGAAAAACAATTAGCGGATATTTTCACTAAACCTCTTGATGAGAAAGTGTTTTGCAGGTTAAGAGGAGAATTGAACATCATTGATGTTTCAAACTTGGAGTAGAAACTCCATTGGATACATGCAAGACATGAGCTTATGACTAATCCTAGATATTTCTCTTATGATGAAAATCAAATGTCTTGGATATATTTGCATCTTGCATGTTATCTAACCCATGTAGGTACTTGGTTGAATCAAATTCCATGAGATTGTAACCTACTCATATCTTGAGCAATCTCTACATCACCAAGTCTCTACACTATGGTGGCTGAGGACAAGGAAGCACGGAACCATTCGAACATATCCTTTGACAAATTCTATGTTGAGTTTCATGATAGTCATTTTTGGATACACAAGTGCTCTTCCTTGAAAGAACTAACTCATGTAGGTAGATGAACTCAAATTCCAAGTGGTGCACCCAAATCTTGATGAACTACATCAACCTTGAGCAACCCATGCAAGTTCAACTACATGATCAACACCACCACCCAAGGTATGTTATTCCGTCTTAGAGAAGCTTTGCTCCGAGTCATGAGTTAAAGCAAATCGACAAGATGTGAATACATCAAGATGCTTAAACGAAAAATGGTAACCCCATTTGAGCTTAAACGATGAGTATGACCTATGATCAAGTGATCTCACTTGACTCCTAAGCCAATATACTCTAACATAGGTGAATTTGTCACCGACCATCTCTAGATGTCTTTCTTTTCTGTTCGCTCTGCACTTCCTGCATCCAATTCATTGCATATCATTTAGTTAATTCCTTGCAAATCATTGTGAGATCTTACTAGTCTAGTGAGCTGAGATGACAAGTGTTTTCTCTGCGATGAACTCGGTCTCGCCGGTTTGTTGTTTTCGGTCCCACCGAAACCTTTCGGTGCTACCGAAGCATCCAACTCGGTGCTACCGATCTCACAACAGGAAAAACATTTTGCCACTTATTCATCTTTACTTTTGATCCAGCTCCACTCAATGAATCTTGTCCTCTACAAGCATCAAATTTTTATCAGTGCTTTGCATTGTGCCTCAAGGATCAAACCTATTCACGACAAATTCCAGAAGACCCTTCTTGGAAATTGATGTCAAAGGGGGAGAGAGAGATCACATCAAAGCTTATCACTTAGAGAGATCACATCACAGCTTATCACTTCCAAAGGGAGAGAGAGTATCACTTCCACAGGGGGGGAGAGAGATCTCTAGGGGAGAGAATACTCAAGAAGAGAGTATTTCTCAAGGATCCCAGATGCTTGGTGTTCAAGAGGAGAGATGCCACATGTCTTCTTGAGGGGAAAGACATGTTCATATGTGCTTATTTGCATTAGCTCTGTTCATTTGTTCCTTTGAGCTCTGATTTTCTGTTCCCTATCTTCTCCCAGTATCCCATGCTAGATTCAGGGGGAGCAAGACATCTAAGGGAAAGAAATCATTTAAATTCATTGCACATCTTTACCTTTGGGGACATGTCTAATCCAATGTGGTACTTAGTACTCACTCTTTACATGTCATCCCAGTCTTGGTATTCTTGTGATTTCTTCTGTTTGCTCTGGCTAGTAGGTGTATTTGTGTTATCTAACCTTGTTTACACAGGTTCATTTCATCCTAAGCCAACTCAAGATCACAAGGTAAGTATATGCATCACAATCATGTGTATGAGGAATTCTTGCTGATGTACATACTATTTGCAAGAAGGACTTATGAGCATGAAGGTATTCTTTAATATTCTTTGCTCTGATGCATATGGCCAAGATACATGTAACACATTGCCTACTCTATCATGGTTATGCTCTCACATGCTTCTATATTCCATATTCACATGATTGCATACATGTAGGGGGAGCCTATGCTTATTACATGTCTTTCCAAAGCTTTACTTGCTATTCTCTTTATCTTTATCTAAAGCTTTGATGTATGTTGCCATCAATTACCAAAAAGGGGGAGATTGAAAGCACAAGTGCTCCCTGGGTGGTTTTGGTAATTAATGTCAACATATCTCTTGTTAGACTAACACCTTTATCTAGTATGTTTCAGATAAGTTCAACAATGGAGTGGCATGGACTAAAGGATGTGGAACCCCTTCAAGATGCTAAGGACAAAGTATTGGCTCAAGCTTCGAGCTCAAGTCTCTTCATTTTATATTTTAGTGATCCAAGATCACATCGAGTCTATAGGAAAAGCCAATACTATCAAGAAGGGATGAGGTGTTGCCTAATGAGTTTCTTGCTCCACAATGCTTAGTGATATGCTCCAAAGCCCTCAACTACTTTCCCACATCCACACACATATGTCCTAAACCAAAAGTCTAACTCGGACCCACCGATTCTTTCTATCCGGCGCCACCGAGTTTAGATGTTATAGCCACCGCCACAAACCCTACGCAAATCGGTCTCACCGATAGGGATCTCGGTCTCACCGAGATGGGATTGTAATTTCTCTGTGTATGTCCATTATCAAAATCGGTCTTACCGAGTTTGAGCAATCGGTACTTCCGAGATTACAATGCAAACTCTCTGGTTAACTTATTACCAAAATCGGTCCCACCGAGTTTGAGTAATCGGTCCCACCGAGTTTGCCTGACCAACTCTCTGGTTAGCGTATTACCAAAATCGGTCTCACCGAGTTTGTGTAATCGGTCTCACCGAGATTACATTATGCCTTAACCCTAACCATATCGGTCCTACCGAGTTGCATTTCGGTCCCACCGAAAATCCTAACGGTCACATTGTTTTCTGAATCGGTCCGACCGAGTTTGTTGATTCGGTCCCACCGAGATTGGTAAATTGTGTGTAACGGTTAGATTTTGTGTGGAGGCTATATATACCCCTCCACCTCCTCTTCATTCGTGTAGAGAGCCATCAGAACAAACCTACACTTCCAACTTACCATTTCTGAGAGAGAACTACCTACTCATGTGTTGAGGCCAAGATATTCCATTTCTACCATATGAATCTTGATCTCTAGCCTTCCCCAAGTTGCTTTCCACTCAAATCTTCTTTCCACCAAATCCAAATCCTGTGAGAGAGAGTTGAGTGTTGGGGAGACTATCATTTGAAGCACAAGAGCAAGGAGTTCATCATCAACACACCATTTGTTATTTCTTGGAGAGTGGTGTATCCTAGATTGGCTAGGTGTCACTTGGGAGCCTCCGACAAGATTGTGGAGTTGAACCAAGGAGTTTGTAAGGGCAAGGAGATTGCCTACTTCATGAAGATCTACCGCTAGTGAGGCAAGTCCTTCGTGGGTGACGGACATGGTGGGATAGACAAGGTTGCTTCTTCGTGGACCCTTCTTGGGTGGAGCCCTCCGTGGACTCGCGCAACCGTTACCCTTCATGGGTTGAAGTCTCCATCAACGTGGATGTACGATAGCACCACCTATCGGAACCACAGCTCAAAAATCACCATGTCTCCAAATTGCGTTTGAAATCTCCAAACCCTTCCCTTTGCATTCTTGCAAGTTGCATGCTTTACTTTCCGCTCCTCATATACTCTTTTGCATGCTTGCTTGAATTGTATGAAGATTGCTTGACTTGTGCCAAGATAGCTGAAATCTGCCAAAGTCTAAAATTGGGAAAAGACATAGTTTTTAATTGGTCAAGTAGTCTAATCACCCCCCCCCTCTAGACTTACTTCTTGTCATGGTCCTACACCGGGGAAGACGCGATAGTGGAAGCCCGCGCGGAGAGGAGTACGAGGGTTCACTGCTTCGGCTGTGGTGTGAGGCTGCCGTCGCTGCAGGGTCTGGCCAGCAGTGAGAATAGTAGGGGGCGGTGAGGCCTCCACGGCAGCACAGCCGGCCATGGGAGGCAGGAGCATGCGGCATAACCGGCGCTGCTTTGGGCGGCTGGAGCAAGAAAACCAGAGGTTGAAGAAGCACTACGGCCGTTGGATGGAGATCATACAGTCACTAGAGCTAGAATCGTTCATATTGACTAAGTTGGCAAAGCCCTTCGTCCCCATCAACTTAGTAGGCCCACAAGTCAGCCTCCCACCAAGGAGGGTCCCAGCTAGCAGGGGGAGTATTCTTTTTTTAAGCATAATAAGGAGGCACTTCCGGTGGGTCCGAGCTGACAGAGGGGGGAACTTTTTTTGCAAAATACGGTGGCCCGTCCTGTGGGTCACAGCAGTCAGGGGGGAAATGTTTTTTTTGCAAAATATGGTGGCCCATCCGGTGGGTCCATTCTGTTAGGTGGAGGAATAATTATTTTGCGCGTAATAAGGAGGCACTTCCTTGCGGCTGTCGTGGACCCAGCCGTCAGCCTCTCCACGTACAGTACTCTTCCGCTGGAAGTCGGTCGTTGACCACATTGACCACGCCGCGCCAAGAGCATCACGGCGGTGGAAGACGGTGAGGCCTAGGAAGGGGATGACGCGGAGCCGGGGAAGACTCGGCAGTGGATGCCCACGCGAAGAGGAGTACGAGGGTTCACTGGTTCAGCTGCGGTGTGAGGCTGTCGTCGCCGCAGAATAATAGGGGCTGTGGGTTAGTGGAGGGATGGCCTGGCCAGCGGTGGGAGTAGTAGGGGACGGTGAGGCCTCCGCGGCAGCACAGTCGGCCACGGGAGGCAGGAGCAGGCGGCACGACCGGCGCTGCTTTGGGCGGCTGGAGCAAGAAGACCTGAGGTTGATGAAGCACTACGGCCGTTGGATGGACATCATATGATCACTGCAGATATAATCATTTATATTGACTAAGTTGACAAAGTCCTTGGTACACGTCAAGTTAGTAGGCCCACAGGCCAGCCTCCGAAATGGTGCGCCCCAGATGTCAGGGGAAGGAATCATTTTTTGGGCGGCCGAAGCTAGAATATCCGAGATTGAAGAAGAAGCACGCCATTCATTGGATAGACATCCAACGGCCACTGTTGCTAGAACCGTGTGTTGACTATAATAAGTTGACAAAGCCTTGCATATGCGTCAACTTCTTCTTTTAGGGGATGCGTCAACATAGTAGGCCCACAAGTGTATGGCCGAGAACTTATAGCCCATTTGAGATTTGTAAGAATGTACAGCCCATTTTTGAATTTTAATGGAATTCACTACAACCCATTTACAGTTTGTTAAAAGTACAACCCATTTTCTAGCTAGGACAACGATTAATAATTACAACCAACTGTTCAAGACAGAATTCAATAAAATCTCCCACATTTTGATGGGATCCGAGATATTTTTATCCCGAAATTTCTAGTCAGATTAAATATAAATTTGTATTACGTAAAAATCCAACGAAACATTGCGTGCGCAACAATTAAAAATTATGATTTTCAAAATCCATAAATAATATTTTATAAACTAATTTCGTGTTTGGTGCATTTTTATAGTTACTGCCCAGTTTTTATAATTACATCCCATTTATTATTTTTAAATCCCATTTTCCTGTTAAGCCTAATGCATCTCTCCTAGGAAAATTTTGCAGCCCAGCGGGGCGGAGAATAACAAGTTGACCTTGCCTAGGTATTCCTCAAAAAAACGTATAGCTGGGCTAGCCATTTTCATCTTGAAAAAAATAATATCTGGGCTGGATATCTGGCCTGGGCTAGACGGGCCACAACCCGCCCAGTTAATACCCTGCTCTCCTCTGAACAACAATGAAAACATCGCCAAGAAAAACTCTGCAGTGTGCACGCCTCAAAAACACAAATAATGCTTGAGCTGCTTGGTCCCAGCTGTCGGCCGCACCTTGCGCTCTTGTTTCTTTTGACTACATAGGTTGACAACGGTGTGGGACCGTGATGTCAAGAAACTAGGAGGAAGACAAAAAATATAGTTGTACATAATAAGGAGGCACTTGTGTACGTACGGCTATGGCCCTAGTGGGTCCCTACTGTCATCTGTTACCTCTTGAGCATTGCGTTGCTTTTCCCTTAAAGAGGAAAGGGTGATGCAGCAAAGTAGCGTAAGTATTTCCCTTAGTTTTTGAGAACCAAGGTATCAATTTAGTAGGAGGCTCCTCACAAGTCCTCGTACCTGCACAAACAAACAAGAACCTCGCAACCAACGCGATAAAGGGGTTGTCAATCCCTTCACGGTAACTTGCGAAAGTGAGATCTGATAGAGATAATAAGATAAAATAAATATTTTTGGTATTTTTATGATATAGATTGAAAAGTAAAGATTGCAAATAAAGTAGATGGGAAACTTATATGATAAAAGATAGACTCGGGGGCCATAGGTTTCACTAGTGGCTTCTCTCAAGATAGCATAAGTATTACAGTGGGTGAACAAATTACTGTCAAGCAATTGATAGAAAAGTGCATAGTTATGAGAATATCTAGGCATGATCATGTATATAGGCATCACCTTCGTGACAAGTAGACCGAGTCCTGCCTGCATCTACTACTATTACTCCACACATCGACCGCTATCCAGCATGCATCTAGAGTATTAAGTTCATAAGAACATAGTAACGCATTAGGCAAGATGACGTGATGCAGAGGGATAAACTCAAACAATATGATATAAACCCCATCTTTTTATCCTCGATGGCAACAATACAATATGTGCCTTGCTGCCCCCGCTGTCACTGGTAAAGGACACCGCAAGATTGAACCCAAAGCTAAGCACTTCTCCCATTGCAAGAGAGATCAATCTAGTAGGCCAAACCAAACTGGTAATTTGAAGAGACTTGCAAAGATAACAAATCATACATAAAATAATTCAGAGGAGATTCAAATATTTATCATAGATAAACTTGATCATAAACCCACAATTCATTGGATCTCGACAAACACACCGCAGAAAAAGAGTTACATCGAATAGATCTCCAAGAAGATCGAGGAGAATTTTGTATTGAGATTCAAAGAGAGAGAAGAAGCCATCTAGCTAATAACTATGGACCCAAAGGTCTGCGGTAAACTAGTCACAACTCATCGGAGAGGCCTTGGAGATGATGCAGAGGCCCTCTGTCATCGATTCCCCCTCCGGCGGAGCACCGGCAAAGGCTCCAAGATGGGATCTCATGGATACAGAAGGTTGCGGTGGTGGAATTAGGTTTTCGTGGTGCTCCTGGATGTTCTCGGGGTACGTGGATATATATAAGAGGAAGAAGTAGGTCGGTGGAGCCTCGAGGGGCCCACGAGGGTGGGGGGCGCGCCCACACCCCTAGGGCGCGTCAGGCACCCTCGTGGCCGCCTCGTTTACTTCTTGACATCCACTCCAAGTCTCCTGATTTGCATTTGTTCCAAAAAGATCGCTCCCGAAGGTTTTATCCCGTTTGGACTCCGTTTGATATTCCTTTTCTTTGAAACACTGAAATAGGCAAAAGAACAACAATTCGGGCTGGGCCTCCGGTTAGTAGGTTAGTCCCAAAAATGATATAAACGTGTAAAGTAAAGCCCATAAACATTCAAAATGGGTAATATAATAGCATGGAACAATCAAAAATTAAAGATACGTTGGAGACGTATAATCATCCAGTCAAAATAAAGTCATCTCCTGAATCCTCATGTTCGTTGATCATGTTAACAATGCTCCACGCCACGGCGATCGCAACAACTTGAAGGACGACGGAGAGGGCCTCGCGGGCCCTACGGATGGTTTAATACAGTGCTCACTGCTCATTTAGGAAGCCAGGATCATCGGACACCTATGAGCACCTTCGAGAGACTGAGACGGCATGAAACGGTAAGGCCGCGCTTGGGAGCTCTGGTTTATTTGACACCTGTATTAAGATACAAGTGTAATTTACTCGTCATCGGAAATAACGCGTAAAATACAGGCGTAATGAAACCAAGGGCCCGAGGTCTGTAAGTAAAACCGGCGGGTTATGCGTGTAATTTGAGAGATCAGTGTATATTTTACTAGTCGAAATCGACCAACCAAGCACTTCGCCCGAGACCATCTGCTTTTATTTACAAGCGTCAGTTTTACAAGATGTTTTGGTTGGAAAACGACGATCCAATCACGGCCTAAGATGATGAGTTGGTTGGAATATCATATGATTTCACGTCTAACCTACCCGACTTGTCGTAGAGGCTATGAATGAAACATAAGACGATGAACTTCTTAAGCACGGAAACAACAGAAGAGGATGATCTTCTTAACAAGCAAATCACTGGCATTAGATCGACATGCAAAACAATACGAAGCATTATTCTCAGGAGGCACAGTGAACAACTAATGATGTCGCATGCCACAACATTCCAAGCTCAACTTCGCAATCAAACACAAGGACTGGCATTACGTAGACAATATTCAGAACAAACTCTTAACACAGGAATATCTCAGCGGAGTAACTATTTACTTGTAAACTGAACACAGGAAAAGGAAAAAAGATCAACGCTGCTCACAGCAAAGGGCGTCCCACTCAAAAATATCAAATGCATGTCTTCTGGCTAACATCAATGAGCAAATTTTGACAAGGTTTTCCAATTCCAATATATTAAACTAATGTCTTCTTGCTAACATCAATGATTAAACTTTAACAAGCTTTTCCCATTCAAAATATGTAATGCCTATGATCATGGAGTCCTGTCATGGCTTCTTGTACTTGTTTGGGCACTTTTTTCCCAGTGCACTCTACGTGTTGTAGAGTTGCCTATGCTCTCTGCAGACTAGTCATGTCACCAGTGTCTACTAATACTATGTAAAGCTTCTCGGTCATTCCTTCTGTAATGTAGCACAAATAGTGACTGCTTCTTCTGCAAAGTGGAACGACCAACTGGACCCAGTAATGTAGCAGTTTGCCTTGGACACATTGGCTCCTTTTGTGCAGTTCAACTAAAATCAAAGTCGGAATAAAACTGAGCTTTAATTTTGATATCCCTGTAAGAAACAACAGGTATAAGGGAAACAATTACTGAGAAATAACGGTTGATGACTTGTACTCCCAGAAGAAAAGCATCTACTGATCTACCTTATCTTAATGGGAAACAAAGTAGGAGAGTAGCAATTCTCCATCAGTGTGATTCATTCATATTGACTGAGACATTATCTTAACAATGCCTTGTTTCAACATGTATAAAGAACGACAAAGCAGAAAAGTACCATTCCTAAAACAATGTGACTGATTCATTTTAACAGAGACATTATCTTAACAATACCTTGGTTAAACCTGTAGAAATAACTACAAAGAGATAGTACCATTCCTAAAACAATGTGACTGATTCGCTTTAACAGAGGCAAAAGAGGAATCAATTACTGGGCAATAAAGGAGGATGAAACATGCGGCCACAAAAATGGTAATCCCGCCAATCCCTAACAAGTGTTGCGGTTTTGAACAAAGATTTAGTAGTTAATTAATTCTGAGAGTGGCATTGCTTAATTTTACCAATGGCATTAGATTAACAAAAAGCATAAACAGTTCCAGGAGAGAGTGGGCGCGACAACATCATGTGCTTCCATCTACTTATAAAGGGGGTGATGCAGAGTTTTGTTGTAACAAAGAAACAAGCATCATGTTTGGGTTGGAACAATTTTTTCTCACTTAATGGTAAAAGATAACAGTTCAATAGCTTCAATTCAATAGTTATCCAAAACAGTACCAATACAAGTAGCACAACATCTCAAAGCACACTACAACATCATGTGGATGAAAGTCGATACTGACCTTTCTTGACCAAGATTTGAAACAGCTCGCGAGGAAGACTGGAAACATATCCCAACACATATATGAAATCTTGATCTCCTTTTGTGCAGTTCCACCAAAATTAAGCAAAGTTGCTGGTGTGGCATTCAAGTTGAACTGCACAAAACACTCTTAAAACAAAAGTGTTTCGCATAGCGAAGCAAAATGTCGCAATAGCAACAAGTTGAATAGATATCCCTGTTTAAACAGAGGCAAAAAAGGAATCAATTACTGGCTAATAAAGGAGGATGAAACATGCGGCCACAAAAATGGTAATCCCACCAATCCCTAACAAGTGTTGCAGTTTTGAAATAAGATTCAGTAGTTAATTCTGAGAGTGGCATTGCTTAATTTTACCAGCGGCATTAGATTAATGAAAAGCATAAACAGTTCCATGGGAGAGTGGGCGCAACAACAATATGTGCTTCCATCTACTTATAAAGGGCGTGATGTAGAGTTTGTTGTACAAAGCAACAAGCATCATGCCTGGGTTGGTCCCATTTTTGTTCACTACTTAATGGGAAAAGACAGCAATACAATAGCTTCAATTCAACATTTATTTAAAACAGTACCAATACAAGTAGCACAACATCTCAAACCACACTGCACAATCATGTGGATGAAGGCCTGTACTGACCTTTCATGAGAAGACCAACATAAAATACGAATCCATCAACACGAATAGGAAATCCAATCTCGTTTTGTGCAGTTGCACTGAAATCAAGCAAAGTGTTTCGCGTAGCGAAGCAAAATGTCGCAATAGCAACAAGTTGAATAGATACCCTGTTTTAACAGAGGCAAAAAAGGAAACAATTACTTGCCGATAAAGGAGGATGGAACAAATAGTGACAGAAAGAAGCATCTAACTTATCTTGATGGAAAACAAAGTAGGATAGTAGCATTTCTAAAACGGTTGCATTGATTCATATTAACAGAGACATTCTCTTAAAACAACATCCATTAAAAAATGTAATTTACTATTAACAGTGGCATTGCTTCAATTTTTCGGTGGCATTCTTAGATTAACAATAGCAAAATAGTTGTATGGGACATGCCAGCACCATGTGTGTCCACACGTATAAATGGCTGATGCAGAGTATGTAGCCAAGCAGCATATCTGCGTTGGTCCCATATTTGTTATCTTTGAACCTTTTTCCTATGTGAGGGCAACAAATCTAGTCCTGCACAAACTACCCGACCCCCTAGTTTCTTTCCATTTTCAACAAAGAGATCGGTTCCTTACAAATGTGTGTACTGGGTTACCCCCTTTTTCTCTTTTCGGCCAACAAAGCGGCTGGATAGCCAGTCTATACCACTTTCCGTCCCTCCTTTCCTCATTGAACCACGTCCTAGATTCATGCTCCACCCCACCGCACCCTTATTTCCTCTTTGAACCAAGACCTAGATTCGACTACAGATCGAAAAAGAAACACATGCAGCTAGAGCAATGATGGTTTCAAAGGAACTTATACCTTAGGGTCGTCGGGATGTGGCAAGGCGTGCGGCAGGAGGCCGGATCTACCCACACTACGTACGACAGCAAGGAAGAAGGGGCCGGTGGCCCTCCCGCAAAGGCGCCGGGTGAAAGAGAATAGCGCAGCTAGCAGCGGATTGCCTCCCTCGCCGAAGGCGATAGAGTGAATGTTGCACCTCCTCCCCTTCCTGGTGCGACGGGATCCGGACGCATCCTTCACCAGCTGTGGGGGGGGGAGAGAGACAAGAGGCCAACATGGTCTTGTTTAGATCTGGTGAAGAGAGGGTGAGAGACTGTGAATATAGCAAACCCCTAGCAAAGGAACACTGAGCCTCCAGCGTGTATATATATATATATGTACTCCGGCGAGAGTGTGGATAGTGCAAACCCTAGCAAACTAGCGCTGAGGCTCCAGCTTATATATACTATAGTACGGACTGAGCTCCGGTGCCTTAACTACACCTGCTTTTGGCTATATGACAGGTGGGCCAGCCACATTTTGGGCCCACCTGTCATAAACCCAAAGGCAGGTGCACTAAAGTCAATGAAGCTGCATCCATATAGTACTCGTGTATATACGACTAATATATAGTGGAGTGATTTTCTTATTCTCTCCATAACAATCGTTTTAAATTGTGTAACTACGAAACGAAACTCTTTATTTAACATACCAGTGAAGAAAACTACTACTCCCTCTGTTCCTAAATATTTGTCTTTCTAGATATTTCAACAAATGACAACATACGGAGCAAAATGAGTGATTCTACACTGTAAAATATGTCTATATACATCCGTATGTGGTAGTCCATTTCAAACCACTTGAAAGACAAATATTTAGGAACGGAGGGAGTACTTCTGATGAACTAACTATCCACGCGTCCTGGTCGCACTTCATGTCCTTCACGTGCGGTACACTACCCTCCCTTAAGTGAACAACCACACATGCGCCAAATTATCAGAAATGTGTGAGAGTGTGTACAAATAAAGAATTTTAATTTCAATTATCAGAAAGGTTTGAGCGTATGTACAGTTTGCCCTCTCTAATAATTATGGCTTGTTGTGTTCGGCCTAAACTTGGTCAAACTTTACAAAGTTTGACTTCAGTTAAATCTAATATGCGGAGTAAATGAAAATGGAGGGCTACTACGTCCATCCTGGTTTTTAGTCCACGCCATTTTTTAATCAAAGGTAATAGCTGGACAAATAAAATTATAGGGGAGCTGGAGACAAAGTTATGAGAAGGCTTAGAAATCAATACAAAACTTATGCTCTTAGTACCAACGTCGATCCTTCTTCGAGGAAACATTTGGTTCATAGCCAATTGTGTGATAAAATTGCACCAACGTGAAAGACGACTGCGTCTCCAATGCAACCCAGGTGAACTGACGAAGGATATCATCTTTGTGGGTAACAAGCAAAGAGCGCTGATGGAAGACAGCTTGTTTTTCATTGAAAATCGATCAGCTTCACCAGCCGACGCAACCATGAGGTGAGGGAGTCCTGGATTAGGGGGTCCTCGGACAGCCGAACTAGGCAAGCTTGGCAATTCGGATATGTAGATCTCCTTCTCTATAACCGACTCTATGTAACCTAGCACCCTCCTGTGTCTATATAAACCGGAGGGTTTAGTGCGTAGGACAACAACAATCATAATCATAGGCTAGCTTCTAGGGTTTTGCCTCTACGATCCCGTGGTAGATCAACTCTTGTAATACTCATATCATCAAGATCAATCAAGCAGGAAGTAGGGTATTACCTCCATCGAGAGGGCCCGAACCTGGGTAAACATTGCGTCCCCCACCTCCTGTTACCATTAGCCTTAGACGCACAGTTCGGGACCCCCTACCCGAGATCCGCCGGTTTTGACACCGACATTGGTGCTTTCATTGAGAGTTTCACTATGCTGTCACGATAAGGTTTGATGGCTCCTTCAATCATCAGCAACGATGCGGTCCACGGTGAGGTTTTCCTCCCCGGACAGATCTTCGTATTCGGTGGCTTCGTACTGCGGGCCAACTCGCTTGGCCATCTAGAGCAGATCGACACCTACGCCCCTGGCCATCAGGTCAGGTTTGGAAGCTTGAACTATACTGCCGACATCCACGGAGACTTGATCTTTGATAGATTCGAGCCCACGTCAAGTGCGCCGAACAGTCACGACGAGCATGACTTAGATCTGCCATCAGACGGTATTCGGGAGATCACACGTGCGACTGCCTCGGGCCTCAATCTGGAGCTGGTCGCGCCATCCGATGACGGGCAGATGGACCCCGCCACGGAGGCCGCACACTCAGCAGCGATAGAGCCGAACACTAACTTCACCACTTATGAGGCCGGTGTCATTGGACCCTTGGACTCGTCTCCGGCCACAGGCTCCGAACCGCGTGCATCCGTGCCTATCGAATCCGATTGGGCACCGATCATGGAGTTTACCTTCGCGGATATCTTTCGACACTCGCCCTTGGGCGACGTGCTAAATTCATTGAGGTCTCTCTCCTTGTCAGGAGACTCTTGGCTGAACTATGTCCGGCTGGAGTGGGAAGTGGACGACGAAGAAATTCGTTACCCACCTACCACCCACTTAATAATCACTGTCGATGACTTAACCGATGTGCTTGACTTCAACTCCGAAGACATCGATGGTATGGACGACGATGCAGGAGAAGAACAGGAACCACCGCCCTCAGGGTGCTGGACAGCCACCTCATCATATGATATATACATGGTAGATACCCCCAAAGAAAGCAATGGCGATGAGGCAACGGAGGATAATCCCCTCGAGAAGCAATCTAAGGAACGGCGTCATAGGCACCGCTCTAAGCCCCGCCATGGAAAAAATAGTAATACCGGCACAAGAGATGATAGCAATCCGGAGGGTGCCGAAGACGAAAACAATCCCGCCCAGCCAGACTTCGAGCTAGCCGAGCAGGAGGATGGGCAAGCTAGCCCTAAGAAACAGGCAACAGATGGAGAATCAGAGGACGACAATTACATACCCCTCTCCGAAGACAAAGTAAGCCTTGGCGATGAAGAATTCATCGTACCTGAGGATCCCGTCGAGCAGGAGCGCTTCAAGCGCCGGCTTATTGCCACTGCAAAAAGCCTGAAGAAAAAGCAGCAGCAACTTCAAGCTGATCAAGATCTGCTATCTGATAAATGGACTGAGGTCCTGACAGCCGAGGAATATGGACTCGAGCGCCCAACCAAAAGTTACCCGAAGCGCAGGTCGTTACCTCAATTCAAGGAGGAGGCATTAAAGCCCACACTACCAGCGACAATGCGGCTGACCGACCACCTCGTGGCCAAGACAAAGCGGCGTATCATCCCGAACACCAGCCCACACCCCGTCGCCAAACAAGCAAAAATACGAAGGCCCAGGGCTACACGCAGGACCTGCGAGATGTATTGGAAAACAAAGCAGGCCAGTCAAGATCGATCTATGGATCACGGGGGCGCGCCCCAACGTGTGACGACGACCGTCACACCGGATATACTAAAAACAAATCCGGTCGGGCCGAATACAATAGATCAAACTCATTTGAACTGCATCGTGATATAGACCGGCACAGAGGCGCCGCACACCCCCTATGCTTCACTGACGAAGTAATGGATCATGAATTCCCAGAAGGGTTTAAACCCGTGAACATTGAATCATATGATGGTACAACAGACCCCGCGGTATGGATTAAAAATTTCCTTCTCCACATTCACATGGCCCGCGGCGATGATCTATATGCCATCAAATACCTCCCACTTAAGCTCAAAGGACTGACTCGGCATTGGCTGAATAGCTTGCCAGCAAACTCCATTGGCAGTTGGGAGAACCTAGAAGATGCATTCCTTGACAACTTCCAGGGCACTTATGTGCGACCACCAGATGCTGATGACTTAAGTCACATAACCCAATAGCCCAGAGAGTCAGCCAGGAAATTCTGGACTCGGTTCCTAACTAAAAAGAACCAAATCGTCGATTGTCCGGATGCCGAAGCCCTAGCGGCCTTTAAGCATAACATCTGCGACGAGTGGCTCGCCCGACACCTCGGCCAATAGAAACCGAAGTCCATGGCATCCCTCACGACACTCATGACCCGCTTTTGTGCGGGCGAGGGCAGCTGGCTGGCGCGTAGCAATAGCACATCAAGAAATCCTGGCACTTCAGATGCCAGAGATAGCAACGGCAAGCCATGACGCAACAGACACAAGCGTCGCAACAACGGCGATAACACCGAAGACACGACAGTCAATGCCGGATTCAGTGGCTCTAAGTCTGGTCAGCGGAAAAAGCCATTCAAAAGAAACAATCTGGGCCCGTCCAGTCTGGACCGCATACTCGATCGCTCGTGTCAAATTCACGGCACCCACGATAAACCATCCAACCACACCAACAGAGAATGTTGGGTGTTCAAACAGGCCGGCAAGGTAAATACTGAAAACAAGGAAAAGGGGTTGCATAGCAATGACGACAAGGACTCCCGGCCGCCGAACACAGGAGGGCAAAAGAAATTTCCTTCCCAGGTGAAAACGGTGAACATGATATACGCAACCCACATCCCCAAGCAGGAACAGAAGCGTGCACTAAGGGACGTCTATGCGATGGAGCCAGTCGCCCCAAAGTTCAACCCATGGTCTTTTTGTCCGATCACTTTCGGTCGCAGGGACCATCCTACCAGTATCTGTCAGGGTGGTTCTGCCGCATTGGTCCTTGACCCCATCATTGATGGATTCCACCTTACACGAGTCCTTATGGATGGTGGCAGCAGCCCGAACCTGCTTTATCAGGATACAATGCGCAAAATGGGCATCGATCCCTCAAGGATAAAAACCACCAAAACCACCTTTAAAGGTGTAATACCAGGTGTACAGGCCTATTATACGGGCTCAATCACACTGGAAGTAGTCTTCGGATCTCCGGACAACTTCCGAAGCGAGGAGTTAATATTTGATATCATCCCCTTCCGTAGTGGTTATCATGCCCTACTAGGACGAACCGCATTTGCTCGATTCAATGCGGTACCACACTATGCATACCTCAAGCTCAAGATGCCAGGACCTCGCGGGGTTATAACAGTCAATGGAAACACAGAACGCTCGCTCCGTATGGAGGAGCGCACTACGGCCCTCGCAGCAGAAGTACAAAGCAGCCTTCTTAGGTAGACCGCCAATCTGGCGATAATTTGTGTCGCGCGTACATAATTACGCACTCAAAATACCATGGGCATAGGTGGAGGCACGACTACGACGCGGTCCACAATGCGGCTCAACCGCCCCAGGACCCGTATTCCTTCATCATTTTCTTTCTTTCAGGACCCTACTTTCTGGAAGTCCTTTCAGATAGCCGGATTATCGGACTCATCACGGGAAGGAAAACCCAAGGAGGCAAGAAGCTTTGACGTGTAAGGGAATACCCAGGTGGTCTCTAATAACGATCATTATACCTGTTTTACATGCCCACGTGCAGCTTACCCTTGGCTAGGACATGTCAAATAGTCCTATTTTGCTTATCGCACTACTTGTATACATACACTTTGACGTATTATTTAAATAACAATGGAAAAATTAATATAGTGTCAACTTATTATTACACTTTCTTTATGTTTTTCCTTGGCTGCTTATTTACTACAAATTGCACCCGTACACTTTGGTATGTTCAGTTCGCCAGGGGCTTCAGTGTACCCCATAACACGGCAAGAAAAGTCCGAACACTTCCGATAGTGCGGCACCCCAAATTTATAGCATTATATGCATCAGCTCCGAATCATGTCTTGGGTCAATAGTTGGGTTTGCCCGGCTCCCATGTTTTGGTGCCTTACATTCTGCTATATCGGCTAAGGTAGCACAAGGAGAACTACTACGATTGTGTCCCGGTTCTTCCGGACGAGCACCTCAGTAGAGAAAGCCGAAAATTGACTGTCATGATGCGGCGAGAGCTGGTCGCGGTTCAAGAGGTCTCAAATCCTTAAAGATTTTTTCCGCTTCTAGCGAGGAATCGGCCTTGTCCGATTTAGGCGTGCATAGCACCCCAAGTTCGGCCTTCCGAATACTAGGGGCTTCGCCGAAATTTAAAATTGTAGACTTCTATGGCTAAGTGAGAGTGATAAAGTTGTATAGTCCGATTTCCTTGTTCACTGCACTAAACACCTCCCTAAAGGACCAAAAAATTGGATAAAAGAGTGTTTAGATTTATCCCGAACACCCCAGTACTAGTTACATGGGGGCGGAAGCCAACGCCTAGCCAACTCTCAAATTTGATAAACGGGCGCACAGAAGGTAATATTTTAAATCAACAAGCGTTATATAGCGCACATGAACTCGTTTTCATATTACAGGATGACATGAGTACATTCATTCAAATATTACATCCTTAGCACATTCATCCGCCACAAGGCGGGCACCCTTCAGGACACCATCATAATACTTCTTGGGGTGACGGTGCTCCTTGCCCTTCGGCGGCCCCTCCGTCACCAGCTTCTCGACGTCCATCTTCGCCCAGTGCACTTTCGCACGGGCGAAGGCCCTGCGTGCACCTTCAATGCAGACTGACCACTTTATGACTTCGAGCCGCGGACAAGCAGACACAATCTGCTTCACCAGGCTGAAGTAGCTGTTGGGCAGGGGCTCACCAGGCCACATCCGGACTATGAGATCCTTCATGGCCAGTTCATCCGCCCTGTGAAGTTTAACCAATTGCTTCAGTTGGTCGCTCAAGGGCATCGGATGTTCGGCCCCAATATACTGGGACCAGAACAGCTTCTCCGTCGAGCTCCCTTCCTCAGCTCGGTAGAACTCTGCGGCATCAGAGATGCTGCGCGGCAGATCTGCGAATCCTCCTGGGGAGCTCCAAATTCGGGTAAGTAAAAAAGAAAGTATCCTTCACATGCTTCCTTTGCATACTGAATGCCTTACCCGCCACAATTTTCTTGGCCGCTTGAACCTCTTGGAGGGCCTTTTGGGCTTCAGCTTTGGCATCCTGTGCACTCTGATGGGCCTTCGCAAGCTCGGACTCTTGCGTCTTCGAGTTACGCTCCAAGGACTCGTATTTATTGACGAAATCCTGGAGCTCTTGCTGGACCTCGTCGACTCGGTCCTCTTGCTTTTCGCGCTCCTTGGCCGCCTTGTCTTCGGCCTCGGACAGTGCCTTCTTTAGGGCTGCCACTTCGATCGTGGCCCCTATTAAAGTTCATGACAATTCTATGAGCTAAAACCATTTTTTATTTATCAATAAACAGACGGGGTATTACTTACCTTTGATCTCCTCGAGCTGCCTCTTCGTGAGGCCGAGCTCTTCCTCGGACCGCTCTAGGCCTCGCCTCAGTCCGGAGACCTCCACAGTAAGCGGCAGCGGCCAGCAGTGATGCCTGCTTATTCACATAGACATATTCTGATTAGACTCCTACGGATGTTATTTGATCCTCTGTTCGACCTTTCTTTCCAAACACCAAATAGAGCATCAGGGGCTACTGTCTATGTTGTGATATTTTCTCATAATGTGATTACTTACCTCAAAGCCCGTTAGGAGGCTGGCGCAGGCTTCGGTCAATCCACTTTTGGCGGACCGAACCTTCTCAATCACCATACTCATAAGAGTACGGTGCTCTTCATCAACGGAAGTGCCGCGAAGCGCTTCCAGCAATTTGTCCGATGCCTCTGGATGGACATAGGACATCGGCACAGATGGCTCGCCCTCCTTAGTGAGGGGCTGCCTGCCTGAATCCGGAACCATTGGAGGTTCCGGCGCAGTATCCGGCTGGGGGCCAGACTTGTTGCGGCCCCCGTCATCAGAATCCATGGGGGTCTTTCCCCCCATGTGCCCGGCGTCTGGGATTTCGCCTTGGGGCGTCTCCAGAACCGTCTCCCCCTGTTCCGGTATCCGCTAAGACAACACCTCGGTGTCATCCGCGGGCCGAGGGGTGGTGGCTGTCGGGAGCGAATAGCTATTCATCTCCGACTGACTCAAAAGACCCGTCCGAGGAGGATACGTTGATATGGACTTTAGACGGACTACACAATCATATTTGACATGATAAGACGCAATAAAGCAAAACATACCGGAAGCGTTATAGTGTCCGGATACTTACGACTTCACCCGAGGCTTGTCCCTGGGCAACCACTCCTCGTCACTGTATGCGGCTGTTGTGGAGTGGTCCGGAGGGAGGGTCCTTCCCTTCTTGGACCCTTCAGCCTCCCCAGACGAGGGCGGCCTTCCTTTTCTTCTCCCCCTCGGTTTGGGGGGGAGGGTTTTCCTCTTCCTCCTCCTCGTTTTTGTTGGAGGAGTGCGCCTTGGTGTCTTCGGACGATGAGTCCGACACAACCTTGCACCGGAGACCTTTCCTGGTCCCCGTGGCCTTCTTCTTGGCCTTCTTCTCTGGCACCTCATAGGGCGCCGGAAACAACATCTCAGTCAGGAGGGCAGTTGCTGGATCTTCAGGTAGCAGAGCTGCACAGTCGATCCGCTCCGCTGTCGCCACCCAGTCCTGTTAAATTAGTATGGGGGTTTAGATTCCTCTCACGAATATACTGGGGAAAGGAGCATATTGTGAAATATAGAAAGCTTACTAGATTGGCGGGGCACTTTGCGCTGAGTCCGCAATCCTCGGTGACGGGAGGAGGTACTTCAGTGGCCTTGAACAGCACCTTCCAGACGTCTTTGTGCGTCGTATCGAAGAGCTCTCGTAGTGTCTGGTGTTTGGACGAAATCGAACTCCCACATGTTGAATGCCCGTCCTTGACACGGGAGGATCTGACGGAAGAGCATGACCTGGACCATGTTGACAAGCTTGATCTTCTTGCTTATCATATTTTTGACGTGGTTCTGGAGTCCGGTCAGCTCCGCCGGTGCACCCCAGGCTAAGCCCTTCTTTTTCCAGGAGGTGAGCCGCATGGGGATGCCAGATCAGAACTCGGGGGCTGCCGCCTAGTTGGCGTCGCGCGGCTCAGTGATGTAGAACCACCCCGATTGCCACCCCTTCACGGTCTCCACATAGGAGCCTTTGAGCCATATGACGTTAGGCATCTTGCCCACCATGGCGCCTCCACACTCTGCTTGCTGGCCGACCACTATCTTCGGCATTACGTTGAAGGTCTTCAGCCAGAGGCTGAAGTGGGGCTTGATGCGGAGGAAGGCCTCGCACACGACGATAAACGTCGAGATGTTGAGGATGAAATTGGGGGCCAGATCATGGAAGTCCAGCCCATAGTAGAACATGAGCCCGCGAACAAATGGGTGGAGGGGGAATCCCAGTCCGCGGACAAAGTGAGCCAGGAACACAACCCTCTCGTGGGGTTCCGGAGTAGGGATGATCTGCCCCGCGTCCGGGAGCCGGTGTGCGATGTCTGCGGCCAGATATCCAGCTTCCCGGAGCTTTGTGATGTCTGTTGGGGAACGTAGTAATTTCAAAAATTTCCCTATGCACACGCAAGATCATGGTGATGTATAGCAACGAGAGGGGAGGGTGTTGTCCACATACCCTCGTAGACCGTAAGCGGAAGCGTTATGACAACGTGGTTGATGTAGTCATACGTCTTCACGATCCGACCGATCCAAGCACCGAACGTACGGCACCTCCGAGTTCCGCACACATTCAGCTCGATGACGATCCCCGAACTCCGATCCAGCAGGGTGTCGGGGATGAGTTCCATCAGCACGACGGCGTGGTGACAATGATGATGTTCTACCAACGCAGGGCTTCGCCTAAGCACCGCTACGATATGACCGAGGTGGAATATGGTGGAGGGGGGCAACGCACACGCCTAAGGAACGATCACGAAGATCAACTTGTGTGTATAGAGGTGCCCCTCTGCCCCCGTATATAAAGGAGGGAGGGGGAGGTGCGGCCGGCGCCCTAGGGGTGCGCCCGGAGGAGTCCTACTCTCACCGGGAGTAGGACTCCCCCCTCTTGCCTTGGTGGAGAAGGAAAGGGGGGAGGGGAAAGAGGAAAGGGGGGCGCCCCCCCCCCCTCCTTGTCCTATTCGGACTAGGGGGAGAGGGGGTGCGTGGCCTGCCATGGCCGGCCCTTCCTCTTCTCCCTCATGGCCCATGTAGGCCCATTAACCCCCGGGGGGCTTCCGGTAACCCCCGGTACTCCGGAAAAATCCCGATTTCTCCTAGAACGATTCCGTTATCCAAATATAGGCTTCCAATATATCAATCTTTTTGTCTCGACGATTTCGAGACTCCTCGTCATGTCCGTGATCACATCCGGGACTCCGAACAACCTTCGGTACATCAAAACATACAAACTCATAATAAAACTGTCATCGTAACTTTAAGCGTGCGGACCCTACGGGTTCGAGAACTATGTAGACATGACCTAGAACTGTTTCCGGTCAATAACCAATAGCGGAACCTGGATGCTCATATTGGCTCCTACATATTCTACGAAGATCTTTATCGGTCAAACCGCATAACAACATGCGTTGTTCCCTTTGTCATCGGTATGTTACTTACCCGAGGTTCGATCGTCGGTATCCAATACCTAGTTCAATCTCGTTATCGGCAAGTCTCTTTACTCGTTACGTAATACATCATTCCGTAACCAACTCATTGGCCACATTGCTTGCAAGGCTTATAGTGACGTGCATTACCGAGAGGGCCCAGAGATACCTCTCCAACAATCGGAGTGACAAAACCTAATCTCAAAATACGCCAACTCAACATCTACCTTTGGAGACACCTGTAGAGCTCCTTTGTAATCACCCACTTACGTTGTGACGTTTGGTAGCACACAAAGTGTTCCTCCGGTAAACGGGAGTTGCATAATCTCATAGTTTTAGGAACTTAGTATAAGTCATGAAGAAAGCAATAGCAACATACTAAACGATCAAGTGCTAGGCTAACGGAATGGGTCAAGTCAATCACATCATTCTCCTAATGATGTGATCTCTTTAATCAAATGTCAACACATGTCTATGGTTAGGAAACATAACCATCTTTGATTAATGAGCTAGTCAAGTAGAGGCATACTAGTGACATTAAGTTTGTCTATGTATTCACACATGTATTATGTTTCCGGTTAATACAATTCTAGCATGAATAATAAATAGTTATCATGATATGAGAAAATAAATAATAACTTTATTATTGCCTCTAGGGCATATTTCCTTCAGTCTCCCACTTGCACTAGAGTCAATAATCTAGATTACACAGTAATGATTCTAACACCCATGGAGTCTTGGTGATGATCATGTTTTGCTCGTGGAAGAGGCTTAGTCAACGGGTCTGCTACATTCAGATCCGTATGTATCTTGCAAATCTCTATGTCTCCCACCTGGACTTGGTCCCGGATGGAATTGAAGCGTCTCTTGATGTGCTTGGTCCTCTTGTGAAATCTGGATTCCTTTGCCAAGGCAATTGCACCAGTATTGTCACAGAAGACCTTCATTGGTCCTGATGCACTAGGTATGACACCTAGATCGGAAATGAACTCCTTCATCCAGACTCCTTCATTTGCTGCTTCCGAAGCAGCTATGTACTCTGCGTCGCATGTAGATCCCGCCACGACGCTTTGTTTAGAACTACACCAACTTACAGCTCCACCATTTAATAAAAACACGTATCCGGTTTGCGATTTAGAATCGTCCGGATCAGTGTCAAAGCTTGCATCGACGTAACCATTTACGACTAGCTCTTTGTCACCTCCATAAACGAGAAACATATCCTTAGTCCTTTTCAGGTATTTCAGGATGTTCTTGACCGCTGTCCAGTGATCCACTCCTGGATTACTTTGGTACCTCCCTGTTAAACTTATTGCTAAGCATACATCAGGTCTGGTACACAGCATTGCATACATGATAGAGCCTATGGCTGAAGCATAGGGAACATCTTTCATTTTCTCTCTATCTTCTGCTGTGGTCGGGCATTGAGTCTGACTCAACTTCACACCTTGTAATACAGGCAAGAACCCTTTCTTTGCCTGATCCATTTTGAACTTTTTCAACACTTTATCAAGGTATGTGCTTTGTGAAAGTCCAATTAAACGTCTTGATCTATCTCTATAGATCTTGATGCCCAATATGTAAGCAGCTTCACCGAGGTCTTTCATCGAAAAACTTTTATTCAAGTATCCCTTTATGCTATCCAGAAATTCTATATCATTTCCAATTAACAATATGTCATCTACATATAATATCAGAAATGCTACAGATCTCCCACTCACTTTCTTGTAAATACATGCTTCTCCAAAAGTCTGTATAAAACCATATGCTTTGATCACACTATCAAAGCGTTTATTCCAACTCCGAGATGCTTGCACCAGTCCGTAAATGGATCGCTGGAGCTTGCACACTTTGTTAGCATCTTTTGGATCGACAAAACCTTCCGGTTGCATCATATACAACTCTTCTTCCAGAAATCCATTCAGGAATGCAGTTTTTACATCCATTTGCCAAAATTCATAATCATAAAATGTGGCAATTGCTAACATGATTCGGACAGACTTAAGCATCGCTACGGGTGAGAAAGTCTCATCCTAGTCAACACTTGATGCTCCTTCTTGATTTCTACCTTCGCAGCCTTTAGCATTGCGAAGAGCTCGGAAATAGTCTTGTCCATCCCTTGCATATTATAGTTCATCACAAAGCTCTTGTAGCTTGGTGGCAGTGATTGAAGAATTTTGTCAATGACACTATCATCAGGAAGATTAACTCCCAGTTGAATCAAGTGATTATTATACCCAGACATTCTGAGTATGTGTTCACTGACAGAACTATTCTCCTCCATCTTACAGCTATAGAACTTATTGGAGACTTCATATCTCTCAATCCGGGCATTTGCTTGAAATATTAACTTCAACTTCTGGAACATCTCATATGCTCCATGACGTTCAAAACGTCGTTGAAGACCCGGTTCTAAGCCGTAAAGCATGGCACACTGAACTATCGAGTAGTTATCAGCTTTGCTCTGCCAGACGTTCTTAACATCATCAGTTGCATCTGCAGCAGGCCTGGCACCCAGCGGTGCTTCCAGGACGTAATTCTTCTGTGCAGCAATGAGGATAATCCTTAGGTTACGGACCCAGTCCGTGTAATTGCTACCATCATCTTTCAACTTAGCTTTCTCAAGGAACGCATTAAAATTCAACGGAACAACAGCACGAGCCATCTATCTACAACAAACATAGACAAGCAAAATACTATCAGGTACTAAGTTCATGATAAATTTAAGTTCAATTAATCATATTACTTAAGAACTCCCACTTAGACAGACATCTCTGTAGTCATCTAAGTGATTACGTGATCCAAATCAACTAAGCCATGTCCGATCATCATGTGAGATGGAGTAGTTTCAATGGTGAACATCACTATGTTGATCATATCTACTATATGATTCACGTTTGACCTTTCGGTCTCCGTGTTCCGAGGCCTTATATGTATATGCTAGGCTCGTCAAGTTTAACCTAAGTATTTCGCATATGCAACTGTTTTGCACCCGTTGTATTTGAACCTAGAGCCTATCACACCCGATCATCACATGGTGTCTCAGCACGAAGAACTTTCACAATGGTGCATACTCAGGGAGAACACTTCTTGAAATTTTTAGTGACAGATCATCTTAAAATGCTACCGTCAATCAAAGCAAGATAAGATGCATAAAGGATAAACATCACATGCAATCAATATAAGTGATATATATGGCCATCATCATCTTGTGGTTGTGATCTCCATCTCCGAAGCACCATCGTGATCACCATCGTCACCGGCGCGACACCTTGATCTCCATCGTAGCATCGTTGTCGTTATGCCATCTATTGCTTCTACGACTATCGCTACCGCTTAGTGATGAAGTAAAGCAATTACAGGGCGTTTGCGTTTCATACAATAAAGCGACAACCATATGGCTCCTGCCAGTTGCCGATAACTTCGGTTACAAAACATGATCATCTCATACAATAAAATATAGCATCACGTCTTGACCATATCACATCACAACATGCCCTGCAAAAACAAGTTAGACGTCCTCTACTTTGTTGTTGCAAATTTTACGTGGCTGCTACGGGCTGAGCAAGAACCGTTCTTACCTACGCATCAAAACCACAACGATAGTTCGTCAAGTTAGTGATGTTTTAACCTTCGCAAGGACCGGGCGTAGCCACACTCGGTTCAACTAAAGTTGGAGAAACAGACACCCGCTAGTCACCTGTGTGCAAAGCACGGCAGTAAAACCAGTCTCGCGTAAGCGTACGCATAATGTCGGTCCGGGCCGCTTCATCCAACAATACCGCCGAACCAAAGTATGACATGCTGGTAAGCAGTATGACTTGTATCACCCACAACTCACTTGTGTTCGACTCATGCATATAACATCAACGCATAAAACCTGGCTCTGATACCACTGTTGGGGAACGTAGTAATTTCAAAAAATTTCCTACGCACACGCAAGATCATGGTGATGTATAGCAACGAGAGGGGAGAGTGTTGTCCACGTACCCTCGTAGACCGTAAGCAGAAGCGTTATGACAACACGGTTGATGTAGTCGTACGTCTTCACGATCCGACCGATCCAAGCACCGAATGTACGGCACCTCCGAGTTCAGCACACGTTCAGCTCGATGACGATCCCTGGATTCCGATCCAGCAGGGTGTCGGGGATGAGTTCTGTCAGCACGACGGCATGGTGACGATGATGATGTTCTACCGATGCAGGGCTTCGCCTAAGCACCGCTACAATATGACCGAGGTGGAATATGGTGGAGGGGGGCACCACACACGGCTAAGGAACAATCACGAAGATCAACTTGTGTGTATAGAGGTGCCCCCCTGCCCCCGTATATAAAGGAGGGAGGGGGAGGTGCGGCCGGCCCCCTAGGGGTGCGCCTAGAGGAGTCCTACTCCCACCGGGAGTAGGACTCCCCCCTCTTGCCTTGGTGGAGAAGGAAAGGGGGGAGGGGAAAGAGGAAAGGGGGGCGCCCCCCCCCCCTCCTTGTCCTATTCGGACTAGGGGGAGAGGGGGCGTGCGGCCTGCCCTGGCCGGCCCTTCCACTTCTCCCTCATGGCCCATGTAGGCCCATTAACCCTCGGGGGGGTTCCGGTAACCCCTGGTACTCCGGAAAAATCCCGATTTCTCCTGGAACGATTCCGTTATCCAAATATAGGCTTCCAATATATCAATCTTTATGTCTCGACCATTTCGAGACTCCTCATCATGTCCGTGATCACATCCGGGACTCCGAACAACCTTCGGTACATCAAAACATATAAACTCATAATAAAGCTGTCATCATAACTTTAAGCGTGCGGACCCTATGGTTTCGAGAACTATGTAGACATGACCTAGAACTGTTTCTGGTCAATAACCAATAGCGGAACCTGGATGCTCATATTGGCTCCTACATATTCTACGAAGATCTTTATCGGTCAAACCGCATAACAACATACGTTGTTCCCTTTTTCATCGGTATGTTACTTACCCGAGGTTCGATCGTCGGTATCCAATACCTAGTTCAATCTCGTTATCGGCAAATCTTTTTACTCGTTACGTAATGCATCATTCCGTAACCAACTCGTTGGCCACATTGCTTGCAAGGCTTATAGTGATGTGCATTACCGAGAGGGCCCAGAGATACCTCTCCGACAATCGGAGTGACAAAACCTAATCTCGAAATACGCCAACTCAACATCTACCTTTGGAGACACCTGTAGAGCTCCTTTGTAATCACCTAGTTACGTTGTGACGTTTGGTAGCACACAAAGTGTTCCTCCGGTAAACGGGAGTTGCATAATCTCATAGTTTTAGGAACTTAGTATAAGTCATGAAGAAAGCAATAGCAACATACTAAACAATCAAGTGCTAGGCTAACGGAATGGGTCAATTCAATCACATCATTCTCCTAATGATGTGATCTCTTTAATCAAATGACAACACATGTCTATGGTTAGGAAACATAACCATCTTTGATTAATGAGCTAGTCAAGTAGAGGCATACTAGTGACATTAAGTTTGTCTATGTATTCACACATGTATTATGTCTCCGGTTAATACAATTCTAGCATGAATAATAAACATTTATCATGATATGAGAAAATAAATAATAACTTTATTATTGCCTCTAGGGCATATTTCCTTCAATGTCCTCCTCCGTAACGGAGGAAGCCATTCACTTGCCTCCCGCTCCGGACATGTTTGGAATGGCTTTACGGAGAAGGTGAGAGCTTGAGCGCTGGAGCTCGAGCGTGCCAGAATGGATGAGCGAGGGAAGAAGAAGGCATGGGTGAAAAAGGGGAATCCCTATCTCTTTATAAAGGCGGAAGAAATTGTGCACCTCCCCACTTGCCCGGTATAATCGCTTATTCCCCAAGCGCCACGATTGATGGCGCAGTTGGGTTACCCACACCCGTATTGATGAGAATCCCATGATAAGGGGGCATGATCTCTGCTTCGACAAGACGTGCCAAGGAAACCGCCTCGCGATATGTGTAGTAGCTGATTGAGAAGAATAGTTCAAATAATGACCGGGCCGTGGCGTGATGTCACACTATGAAAAGTTGTCAGCATATTAGATTTGTAAAATATTGTGCTCTCTACGGTGGTGTGGAAATCATTTTGCAGAGCCGGACACGATCCTCATATTCAAGATCTTCTATGGAGTATTCGAATAAGGAACCCGCCTTGCAATGCCGAAGACAATCTGCACGCTGGACTCATCGTCATTGAAGCATGGTTCAAGGGCTACTGAGGGAGTCCTGAATTAGGGGGTCCTCGGACAGCCAGACTGTAGACTTTGGCCGGACTGTTGGACTATGAAGATACAAGATTGAAGACTTCGTCCCGTGTCCGGGTGGGACTGTCCTTTGCGTGGAAGGCAAGCTTGGCAATTCGGATATGTAGATATCCTTCTCTGTAACCGACTCTGTGTAACCCTAGCCCCCTCCGGTGTCTATATAAACCAGAGGGTTTAGTCCATAGGACAACAACAATCATAATCATAGGCTAGCTTCTAGGGTTTAGCCTCTACGATCTCATGGTAGATCAACTCTTGTAATACTCATATCATCAAGATCAATCAAGAAGGAAGTAGGGTATTACCTCAATCGAGAGGGCCCGAACCTGGGTAAACATTGTGTCCCCCGCCTCCTGTTACCATTAGCCTTAGACGCACAGTTCGGGACCCCCTACCTGAGATCCGTCGGTTTTGACACCGACATGAGGCGCAACCATGATCATCGATAGGTGATCGTCGTGATGCATCATCCATTTGGCATCAAGTTTGGGTGAGGCACCTATGAAGTTTGACAAATCCTCACTGTAGCCTGTTTCTTCTCAGTAATCAAGCTCGAGGAAGGAAGAACCACATGGCAGAGGACAGTGAGGTGGAACAACAATGGCCATCCAATTTTGTGCAGTTCCACTAAAATTAAGGAATACACACCCGGGTATGGAGATACGCATCGCTGTCTCAAAAATATAAAAAAGGGATATAGTGTCGTTACTTTGTTTTTCAAGATTAACAACGACATCTCAATTGTCAATAAGAATTAACGAAAAGTACAACAACAAACAGAAGCATCATGATTATCTTGATGGGAACTAAACCGGATACCCGAGAAAAAAAGCATTTCTTCATTTAACCAGTGATAGTATTAAATTAGCAACAGCAATAGGAGCATATGGACAATGACCGCACAACCACCATGTACTTTTTGTCGAAACAACATGTATACCTCCACCGAAGCATAAATCAGGACAACTTTTTGAGTGGCATTTCCTCTATAAAAGTAGGTAATGTTGGACCAACCGACGAACCCTAGCAACTATACATGGGGAGCTGGGGGGTAGTCGCATAGAAGAAAACCCGCATGCAGCAACCTGGGGAACTGGACCAGTACAAGAAGTTATACCTCAGGTGGGCGAAATGTCGCTTAGGCAGGCGGGCGGGATCTGCCCACACGACGGCAGCGAACAAGGGCACGGAGGACCTTTGTCCGTGCCAGCGCCGGCTCCGAGAGGATGGTGCGCATCGGCTTCCTCCATCGCCGACGGCGACAATGTCAACGCTGCACCTCCTCACCTCCCGTAGCGGACGGGATTCAGCCGGATCTGTGACCACCGGTGAGGAGAGAGATAGAGTGCACATTGTCATCTTGTTTTAATATGGAGAGGGTGAGAGAGCGAGACGCGAGAAACTCTATCAAACAAGAGGCTATAATGGAGTAAAAAATCTCTCCATAGCAGTGGTTTTAAATAGAATACGTGAGTTCCCGGAAAAAAGAAACGAAAACTGACGGACAATTTTTTAATGTACCAAGAAAGAAAACTCGATCAAAAACACGCCCCCGCTTCCAAGTCGCGAGAGTTGTCGTGCACACACACATAGACATAGACATGCATATCCATGTTTACGTAAAATTCCATTTCAATCTCCATCTCCAATCGTATTTGTCCAACTGGCACATTATTTACATTGTTAATTATATACGCAGCAATATTAACGTACAACATCTCTTGTTTGCGGGCGTCTGGACCGCTGCCACGACCACTCCTGACCAAGCCGAACCCTCTTCATCACCCGCGCGTGCTTCCCGCCCAAAACGATCAGTGATGCATTCATGCCCGACCAGAGCGGATGTGACCTCTCACTAGCGACGGCCGAGAGAGCGTTGCCCGTGCCACTTCCTGGTGCACGCGACTGCTCCGTGTTCAAAGGTCGCAATAGTCGGCCACAACATGCATGTAAAAAGTTCTTGGGAGTCCGTGCTACAGCTAGCTGTCCTCCCCCAACTCGTCAATCTCTTCCAGTAGTGCTAGTACTTCATGGCGTGATCCATCGACAAGCGGGCAAGAAATTTATCGTATACTCGGTTTGCGATGAGTGGCATACCGAGCGACCGTGTGGGGTAGAGCCATGGAGGAGGGTGAGACACGAACGCGGCACACGTGATTTAAACATTGGTTTTGCTCGATGGCGCGATCCAACAAAATTAAATGTTGGTTTCTCTCCGTTTCCATTTTTTCTCCGAAAAAACAGAAACTTTCCACTCCATTTTCATTCCTATTCCAAGGTTGTCCCATTACAACATTCCATCAAATACAAAGGAAAACTAACACGCATGCTGATGCATCCCAATGATTCACAGATCATAGCCAATATTTTGCTTCACAACTAAAGACAAAAGTTGTGAGAGTGTGTATGAAAGAAAAACTACTAATGGGGTCACTACGATTTAAACCCTAAACCCTAAACGGGATTTAATTTCCTGGCCAGGTAGAACCTGTCGAAGGAAAGATGGCTGGCACCCTCAGATCATACGATGCTTTTATGCAGTTCCACACGATGCTTGCTTGGGTTGCTCTCTTCACAACCATATATTTGTACAATGGCAAAGATATTGAAGAAGTGTGACTAGAATAATAGTACTAGCACTAGTTCATAAGACATAAACTCATCACAAATAGAAGCCGGTAGAAGTAGAGAAAGATCGACATGGAGATGGAGCTACGTGGGGAGCTGCGGCAGTGGAGCAAGCCGGCTCCAAAAGGAAGATGGACTACCTGGGACGTCGGGCTGTAGCTAGAAGGGTGGTTGGGACGCGACATCGACCCATACTGCGGTGACCCCCGATTGGGACGCACCAACTGTGGGTTTTCTCCCACACCGATGTCAACCGCGTCTACGCTGAACATTGTTCCCTTCCCCCAGCTGCGGGATCAGGCCGGATATGTGACAAGCGGTGTGGCCATCGTTGTTCTATGCTTGTGAAGAGAGCAACCCAAGCAAGCATGCTTGTAGCTTAGGCTCCTGCTAGTGTATATATAGTGGTCTTCTTTTTCTCTCCATATCAACCATTTTCTATTGTGTACGTGTCATTGAAAAGTGAAATGATGATTGCTTCTTCCGACTAACTTACTGTGTGATTTGACTGCTCCTTAGTGGCCCCTACACGTACTCCCCCTACGTGTATGCAATAGTCACACATACACATGGACGCAGAAATGCGCGCGCGACACCTTAATGCATGCATGTCCGAGCACACGACGGAACACACACGGTCACGCTCAAGTGCTCAACCTACACGTGCATGCACACACATACTCAGCCAGGGTGAGCTAGTGACCGTATAAACACCGGAAAATGTATATATTGAGTGCAATGAGCGTATTACAAAGTCCACTGATTGTATTTTTACAAATATACAGTGACAGACAGTGTATTTATCTCATTTGAAATTAAGCCATATTAACCGGAGAGGAAGCAGTATGGACTAGCATTACTTTGATGTGTCCCGTCAACTTGCCGAACGAGGAGAAGCTTGCAGGACGGGAGAAGCTTGCGCGCGGTGGCTCACAGGACAAGGAGAAACTTTTGACTAATGCAAGCTCTCCCTCGCTCAGGCGGTGGTCGTGCAACTATTATTGTTCGACTTCCCGAAGAGGCGAACAGCCAAGCGCAAAGTTTACTAGTACTAGTACTACTACTATAGTCTATAGAGATATGTACTATACTAGTACTAGGAACCGGATGGAGGAGCATCGACACTCTTATTATATTTTTAAAATGTGATAAAGCAATCTTCAACACATTTGGTTCTCTTCGAGGGTTCTCGCATGTGATAATGGAAGTTGATTGCATGGAACACTCGCCATAATTCTCGCTTAACTCTGGCTCATATCCTGTTACAAATAGGTGCGCTTGGTAATATTTCCTCTTTTTTTGTTATTTGACATGTAAATAGGTCAGCAAACCTTGCGGCGCATCTTTGTGCGAACCGTGCTTGCTGCACTTTGAATGTGGCCGAGAGCTGGCTTGATGAAACACCTCGCTTCCTACTTCTTTTTTTGTGGGGTACCTCGCTTCCTAGTGACCAGTGTCTTGGCTGGTCGTCCTAAGAATGCTTATATATGAATAAAGCTCTCTCATTTACCCGCAAAAAAGATTAAGCCATATTAACCGGAAAGGAGGGAGTATGGACTAGCACTACTTTTTGGTGTGTCCTGTCAACTCGCAGAACGAGGAGAAGCTTGCGGGACAAGGTGAAGCTCGCTTACGCCTTTTGACTAATGCAACCTACCCTCGCCCAGGCGGTGGACATGCATCAGTACATTCGGTGTCAGATTGTCAGAGGCATACACTGTAGTACCCAACATGCGGAGTACCATCATTATTCGACTTCACGAAGAGGCGAAGAGGTGAAGAGCCAAGCGCAAGGTTTAGTAGTATGAGTATTACTACTACTAGAACCGCCTGGTGGAGCGTCTGTACTCTTATTTTTTTAATCTCTGATAAAGTACACATTTATTCCAGAGAAGGGCGGAAAACGGCAGCCCAACATGTAATGATGATATCGATCAACCATGCTCAAATATATCTTGGTCTCCGTGCGAGCCTGTCTGTGTGTTCTCACTCCTTGTCTCTCTCTCAAGGAACGGCGGGTTGGACATTTTGCCGTCAATTGAGATCGGTTTGCTCACACTCCGGTCCCACATGTCAGTGATATGCCAAGAGGAGGTCCGTTGACCAACTAGCCATACACGTACTTGGTTTTGCACCTTCATACTACTCCTCCCTCTGTCACAGTTTACATGGCACGCTTCATTATGATGCATTTCTCTCAATGCATTTCCACCACCAGAGAGACTTTATATGTGTTTGGTTTAATGCTCAATTAATTAGGGCGTGGTAACCGCAATCAAGTCCACAATTTTCTCTCGATGTACTACTACGGAGTGGAGTAAGTGCATGCATGTGTGTACCCGGGGTGGAAGAACTGCATGCATGTGTGTACGCATTATTTCCTCTAGTAATAGACGCCGTGCTATCACTACCAATGCTATTTTTTTAGGCCGATCGCTAGTCTCCTTGGTCCCAGAGATTTTTTCTTTTTCTGAAGCGTGCTCTATAAACAGTGACGGATGGAGTAGTATGAGCGGATTCAAAGAAGAGCGTATTAATGGTTTCTTCTTCCGAGCAACTTAGAGTGGGAAAGGTGGGGCTTATGATTTGACTGCTCATTACTCACTATTAATGCGGTGCAACAACCGGGCTGAGTCTCCCATGCGGTTGTGCACTACCCCCTCGTTCTTAAATATACTCCGGAGTATTTGTCTTTCTAGAGATTTCAACGAGTGAGTACTCAAATATTTGTCTTTTTAGAGATTCAAATGGACTACTACATATGAATGTATATATACATATTTTAGAGTGTAGATTCACTCATTTTGCTCTATATGTAGTCACTTGTTGAAATATCTAGAAACACAAATATTTAGGAACGGAGGGAGTACACATACGAAGCAAAATTAGTGAATCTACACTCTAAAATATGCCCATTTGAAATTTCTAAAAAGACAAATATTTAGGAACGAAGGAGTATAATTTTGTGCATGGCACATGGACCCGAATGTTGAAGAGGCTTCTGGCAATGCTATCAAGCTTCCAGCATTTGTTTACATAATTTACGTACTATACAAATAATTTTCTAGCGACATGAAATTGTACAATGGTGTGAGCTTTTAGCTTTTGTTTCGTGTGTCTTGCCATCGATGCTCTTTCGGAAACAATAAAAAACTAACTTCCTTGCTAATGCATCTCAATTATTAGCAGATCAGAGCTAATATTTACATCACAACTGAAGACAAAGTTGTGAGAAGGTGTTAAATTAAAATTGATCCATGCTTTCATTGGCAGCAACGTCCCCCCAGCTCTGTCTAAATCAACAAGGCATGGTGGGAAAAAAGTAGCTGTCTGGAGCATGCAACATTCCGATCATTTTGTGCAGTTCCACTAAAATAGAGTTGAGCGTCCCTGTTCCAAAGATATTAAGTGTGATTACGATAATATAGGATTGCTGATGAAAACATACACACAAATAGAAGCTGGTCACCTTTGCAGTCTCTCTTAAGACTAACTAGTTGGAGAAGATTAGGCTCGGAGTTGGATGAGGAGGATAGAGCAAAACCAATCTCCCTTTGTGCAGTCGCACTGAAATGTAGAGACATTGCCCGTGTGACATTTTACTACAACTGCACAAAACACTCTTAAGAAAAAAGTGATTTGTGCAGTTCACCAAAAGGTCGCAATAGCAACGAGGTGAAATGGATAGCACTATTTGCAAAAAAGAGGTAGAAAGGAAACAATTACTGGCCAATAACAGTTGATGACACATGCGATGACAAAAAAGAAGCATATTCCTAGTCCTAAGGGAAGATAACAACACGGTTGTGTTTGTCTAAAACGGTGTGAGTACGAAATTGCAATATGGAAAGTACGCTGGACGAGCTACGTTTTGGGCAAAGAACTATAGAAGATCCACATGCAACGACGTGGGAAGATGGGTAGTGGAGCAAGGCTGGAGGGGGATACCTGGAGGTCGTCGGGATGTAACTAGGTGAGCGGCGGAAAACGGAATCTGCCCATACTGCGACAACAAGCATGTAGCGTAGGCCTTACCGCGCTGGAGCTTGGTCAAAGAGAACAGCGTGTACCGTAGATTGGGACGTGCTGCCTCGGCGCTGTCGAATGGAGAAACGATGCACATCCTCCCTTTCCGCTGGCGTACGGGATGCGGCTGGATCAGTGACCAACGGTGAGAGAGAGAGAGGCCACCACAGCCTTGTGTGAGATACTCTAAAGAGAGACAAACCAGGCAGGCAGGCTCCATTGTATATAGTGGAGCGGACTACCTTTTTCTCCATAAAAATCGTTTCATATTTTGTGTACGTGCCATTGAGCGATATAACTTTATTTAAAAGTAAGCGCCAACGCATCAAGTCGAACTTTGTTTCGTGCACGCATGGTACACGACCTCCGTAGGTAAACAACTGCTACACGCGTTCAAATTAGCATGTGGGCTGTCATTTCATACAGAAATGAGCTCCACTATGTACTCACACGGGTGTGGCTGGGCAAGAAGCGTGAGTACGTGCATGGTGCACCTATTCTCTTCTTGTATACGTACACCACCTACGTGGGGTTGTGTGAGAAAGATACAAATGTAGAGAGATATAGTGTGTGGGTTCATGAGAGTTTGGGGGGGTCAATCAAAAAATGTAACATATGCAATGTGTGTGAAATAGAGTCCTAGATATATCATATATATAGAGGGGGCGATCCACGAGAAGAGAGTGGAGGTATCATCGGCTTGAGGTGTCCATAGAATCGAAGAGAGGGATGATGTGTGTGTGTGTGTGTGCACGCGCGATCGATAAAGAGTGCCATCGAATTTGTGTGTGCCCACGTCAAAGATATAGAGTGACTGGCCTATTGGAACGTGAGAGGGGACATGTGCAGTTTGTCTCTATGGCATGGATACTTGCCTACAGTGCTCGACTATCGGTGTGTCGTGGTGGGGGAGGCCTAATTAACTATAGAGGTACAATGGCTAGTATATGTGTGGAGGAGGAGAGAGGCCTACCTCATGTATTAAGGGAGATCGATCTACCTCATGTATTAAGGGAGATCGATCGGCATCCATGCATATGTGTAGGAGAGGAATAAGGTTGGGAGAGAGACACAGCTAGAGTGTTGGAGGGGGTGGTAGTGGAGTTGCTTCTAACAAATGGTGGGGTAAGCTTGCTAGACAAACGGAGGGCACGCCTGCAATATCAATAAGAGAGGGGATGGATGTTTGTCTTTGCACGTGCGTGTGAGAGACGGGTCAGGAGGCATGCACGAATAATGAGGGGGATGATATGGCTGTGGTAAGCAGATGTAACTACATAGGAAGATCAATCGTCCTTTGTCAGAGAAAGAAGAGACATAACTTGTGAGGTAAGTCGATCGATGGGGGGGTAGTTAAAGTCGACCTAGGTATATGTTGGGAGATCGATCGGTATACATGCATGTGTGTGTTAGAAGCAAATGAGGCACGGGGATAAGGATAGAGAGAGAGAGAGGGATGCATCTAGGAGGTGGTGCGAGAGGCATACTATATCGAGGGTGAAGGAGTGTGCGAGTACGAGATCGATGAAAAGAGTGGTGGGAGTGAGGCATGGACGGTGATAAGAGAAGATGGGAAGCTTGTGTTTGTGCTAGGCACACCTGGCTAGAGAGGCATATCGATCAATGTGTGACGTAAAGAATTAGATGGGGGGCCTACACACACCATGGGTGAACGACCTAAAGTGAAAAGACGAATTTGTGGGATGGAGCTAGAGAATGCTGAGGGAGGGTGAGAGGGATGCGGGCGTGTACATGCACGAGAGAAAGTTAGCGCTAGCTACAAAGATAAGAGAATTGTGTGGGTGTAAAAGACGAATAGAGATCATACTTCATTATAAAAAGCGAATTCGGATATTTTAAGAATTTATCATAGTCTTTTAAACCGACGCATGTGTGAATATATAACGGTGATACACATGGTGTGGTTATGAACATGTTATACTACATATAATATATTTTATCTCTACTTTTATAAAAAAACGGAGTTGTTGATGATGGTGTGCCTGCCATCCTGCAATATAGGCCGTCCGATTTATATCTGACAGATGGAAGGAAACTATGGCAATTTTGAAAAAACATACCCACATCCCTCTCCATATTTCCAAATTAGGCCTCCCCTTGATCATGTTGATGTTCTGTGGAACGCATGGGCACCTTGCTAGTACTATGTATAATACATATAACATTGATTATAATTTGGGCTAATGTGTGACTTTTGCAGCTCAGGTCTAAATACTTGTCATAATGTAGGGGGCGGGGCACTATACTTTGTGTGATAAACACAGTGTACGTATGGAACATGGTTTAGATTATAAATATATAGTTAGTACATCAAATGTACTATTATTTCGAATCAACATCAAGTGTATTCAAAAAATAGAATTCGAGTTCATGTAGTACACATAGTTCATATCTATCTCTATAGTAATCATGTGGTGTGTTATTAAGGTAATACACGAATGATGGTTGAAATTGGCAACAATCATGATTGTAGATTCTTATTGAAATAGAGAAACGAATTCAAATTCAGTTCGAATTGCAGCGGTAGTATAGACATTTGGAATGCACTAAAATGTTGGTATGAGTAGGTTACATGCATTATACAGCAAGTGAAAAAAATTAATTGGACATAACATGGATTCATACTCCCTCCTTCCATCTATATAGGGCGTAATGCGTTTTTTAAGACCGCCTTTGACTATTGACAAGATTAATAGTACATGACATGCACAATGTGAAAATTATATCATTGAAAGCTCCTTTCACAGACGAATATAACAGTGTGCTTTGTGTAAGTTGCATGTCATGTATTATTGCTCTAATATTTGGTCAAAGTTAGCATCAAAAACGCATTAAGCCCTATATAGACGGAAGGAGGGAGTAGCTTTGAATAGCATTTGTATAGTAAACGGGGCAAGGCTCTCTCTTTGTGTGGTGTGAATAGTTTTATTTTTTCGTTTTCTTTTTGGTTGAGGGAAGTGCAAATTGATTTGGTACGTACAAGTACAATATTAAACGTTAGGCTTGTCCCTAAAATTCAACCCGCTCCTTGTTATATCCCAAAAATTCAGATATCGTGCTCCCAAAACTAGCGCCTTTTCACAACTCGCGCCTTGCTATCCCAAAATTACAATGCACGCGAAAACTCCCTCCAATTGCCAAATCCTGACATGTGAAATCCCCCTTCTAACCCTGAGCCGAAAGGGCCGCTAGTTCAAATCGGTGGGGGGTACTTTTGTAACACACCCTACATTTTGGACAAGTGCATCCCTAAGTCATGGTTCACCCACTCCCAGCGCCTCATTTTCGCCATTTGAAATCCCAGGCTGCCATAACCTCTCCGCTCCAGCCACGAAACCCCACCCTCCTCCGTCCGCCACCTCACAGCTGCCCAGCCAGAGCCTCTTCCTCGATGACGTCGTCCATCGCAATAGCTCGACGTCCCTCGTCCACCTCCAAGGAGCTACTCCGATGATCGCCTCGTCTATCGCGGATGCTCCATCCCCACAGAGCCGCCTTAACCTGCTCCACCGGAACCGCGACATTCTCACTGACTCCTCGGACGAAGCCGAGGCCTACTCGGCGTCACCAAAGAGGTTGTACACTCATCGCATCGCACCTTCTCCTTAACTCGACCTCCCGGTGCCGACAGTGCTCCATCCCGCAACCCCATGGAGCGCCTACCTTGAATCCGCTGCCGCGGGCGACATCTCCACGGCGGCTCTCCCCCAGTGCGAGACCCCCTTCGACGGCGGCGACCATACCGGCCGGATCAGCTGCTGCTGCTCCGGCTCTCGCTCGGTCGCTCGCGCTGCTGCTGCTGCTCTGGATCTTGCTCGATCGCTCGCTCACCCAGCTGTTGCTACTCCGGCTCTCGCTCACTTGCTAACGCTGCTGCTGCTGCTCTCTGATACATCTCCGTCATATCTATAATTTTTGATTGTTCCATGCCAATATTCTACAACTTTCATATACTTTTGGCAACTTTTTATACTATTTTCTGGGACTAACATATTGATCCAGTGCCCAGTGCCAGTTCTTGTCTATTGCATGTTTTTTTGTTTCGCAGAAACCCAGTATCAAACGGAGTCCAAACGGGATAAAAATTGACGGAGAATTATTTTGGAATATTTGTGATTTTTGGGAAGTAAAATCAACACGAGACGGTGCCCGAGGGGGCCAGGAGATAGGGGGTGCGCCCCAGGGAGGCAGGTGCACCCTGGACTCTCCTGGGCCCCTTATAAGGCGGTTGACTCTCTTCTTTTGCCGCAAGAAAGCTAATTTTATGAGAAAGATCTGGGCGAAAGATTCACCCCAATCGGAGTTACGGATCTCCAGATATAAAGGAAACGGTGCCAGGGCAGAATTCCAGAACGCAAAAACAGAGAGATAGATCCAATCTCGGAGGGGCTCTCGCTCCTCCCAAGCCATGGGAGCCAAGGACCAGAGGGGAAACCCTTCTCCCATCTAGGGAGGAGGTCAAGGAAGAAGAAGAATAAGGGGGCCTCTCTCCCCCTTGCTTCCGGTGGCGCCGGAGTGCTGCCGGGGGCCATCATCATCACCACGATCTTCACCAACACCACCGCCATCTTCACCAACACCTCCATCATCTTCACCAACGTCTCCATCACCTTCCCCCATCTATATTCAACGGTCCACTCTCCCGCAACCCAATGTACCCTCTACTTGAACATGGTGCTTTATGCTTCATATTATTATCCAATGATGTGTTGCCATCCTATGATGTCTGAGTAGATTTTCGTTGTCCTATCGGTGATTGATGAATTGCTATGATTGGTTTGAGTTGCATGTTTTGTTATTGGTGTTGTCCTATGGTGCCCTCCGTGTCGCGCAAGCGTGAGGGATTCCCGTTGTAGGGTGTTGCAATGCGTTCATGATTCGCTTATAGTGGGTTGCATGAGTGACTGAAACACAAACCCGAGTAAGTAGGTTGTTGCGTATGGGATAAAGAGGACTTGATGCTTTAATGCTATGGTTGGGTTTTACCTTAATTATCTTTAGTAGTTGCGGATGCTTGCTAGAGTTCCAATCATAAGTGCATATGATCCAAGTAGAGAAAGTATGTTAGCTTATGCCTCTCCCTCAAATAGAATTGCAATAGTGATTAGCGGTCTAGTAACATAGTCAATTGCTTAGGGGCAATTTCACAACTCTACCACCACTTTTCCATACTCGCTATATTTACTTTATTGTTTATTTATCTAAACATCCCCTAGTTATATTTACGTGTTCTTTATTATCTTGCAAACCTATCCAACAATACCTACAAAGTACTTCTAGTTTCATACTTGTTCTAGGTAAAGTGAACGTCAAGCGTGCGTAGAGTCGTATCAGTGGCCGATAGGACTTGAGATCTACCTTTAGCTCCTCGTTGGGTTCGACACTCTTACTTATCGAAAGAGGCTACAACTATCCAGTATACTTGCGGGTTATCAAGACCTTTTTTCTGGTGCCTTTACCGGGGAGTCATAGCGTGGGGTGAATATTCTCGTGTGTGCTTGTTTGCTTTATCACTAAGTAATTTTTATTTGCTGTTCTAAGTTGATCTCTATCTTTAGTTATGGATATGGAACACAAAATACCATGATGGGAGACACGTTGGATCAACGTGAATACTTTAGGGTTTATCGTTTGACACAAAAAGGGAAACTATTATGGGATCAATTTATTATGTTGCATTGGTATGCCCGGGATCTATGCTTGAGATATGATATTACTTGTTGCTCTAGGATGAAGGATCCACACCTTCCCTTTTCATGCAAATTTAATGATAATGAAACCTTAGCTTCTTATGCTAATGGTATATATGATTACTATGATGTCGAACAAATAGAATAATTTGTTGCGTTTAAGGCTGCTTATGAAATTGAATCTTTGTTTGAAAAGTATGAAGCTTTTGATGATGATGGTGTTTATAGGCCGGAAAATCTTGCTATACCTAGATATTGCTATAAGAATTATGAATACAATTATTATATTAACGCTTTTATGTATAAAGTCTATGTTGTCCAAGAAGAGACTAATATTTTGCAGGAAGCTATGGAAGAAGAAATTGATGAAACTGTGAGCTCATTGGATGAAAAAGATGAGGAGGAGAGCGAAGAACAAAAGGAGGAAGAGCGGATTGATTACCCGTGCCCACCTTCTAATGAGAGTAACTCTTCAACTCATACATTGTTTAATTCCCCTTCGTGCTTACCGAAGGATGATTGCTATGATCCCGTTGATTCTCTTGAAATATCCCTTTTTGATGATGCTTGCTATGCTTGTGGCCAAGATGCCAATATGAATTATGCTTATGGAGATGAACTTGTTATAGTTCCTTATGTTAAACATGAAATTGTTTCTATTACACCCACGCATGATAGTCCTATTATCTTTTTGAATTCTCCCGACTACACTATATCGGAGAAGTTTGTGCTTATTAAGGATTATATTGATGGGTTGCCTTTTACCATTGCACATGATGATTTTGATGAATGTAATATGCATGTGCTTTCTGCTCCTACTTGCAATTATTATGAGAGAGAAACTACATCTCCGCCTCGTTATGTTTCCAACACGATAGAATTGCAAGAAACCGCTTACACTATGCATTGGCCTTTACTATGTGTGCATGAATTGTTCTTTTATGATATGCCGATGCATAGGAAGAGAGTTAGACTTCTTTATTGTATGATATATGTTGCTTTGTGCTCACTACTAAATTACAAATCATTGTTAATTAAAATTGGCTTTGATATACCTTGGAATCCGGCTGGATTCATTACTTGAGCACTATATGCCTAGCTTAATGGCTTTAAAGAAAGCGCTGCCAGGGAGACAACTCGGAAGTTTTAGAGAGTTATTTATTTCTATTGAGTGTTTTTATATAGTTTAAAAACAAAAAATAAAGAGGGGAACCTAAAAACTTTTCAAAAAGGAAAGTGGAAGTAAGAAAGACAAGCATTGTTGAAGTGGGAGAGCTCCTTGAACTTTGTTCATGCTCATGGAAACTTTATGAATCTTGATTACAGAAAATTTTCATCAAAAATAAGTATCCCCTTGTACAATTTCATTGTATTATAAAATAATGTGCCAAGGTTTCCCTTTAGGATGTTTACAATGCTTGTTGGTTTGTACGGTGTAGGACAGAAACTTTGGATGTAGTGCGCGATTTTACATTTTTAACTGGAAAGTCAAACGGTTTTGATTCCTTTTGCACTGTCTTGATGTACAACTTGTTTATTGTTCCTAATTTTGGTAGAACTTTTGGGGTACCGGAATTATGGTGGATATTCAGATTGCTACAGACTGTTCTGTTTTTGATAGATTCTGTTTTTGATGCATAGTTTGCTTGTTTTGATGAATCTATCAATTTATATCAGTGGATTAAGCCATGGAAAAGCTATATTACAGTAGACACAATGAAAAAACAAAATATGAATTGGTTTGCTATAGTACTTAGAGTAGTGATTTGCTTTATTATACTAACAGATCTTACCAAGTTTTCTGTTGAAGTTTTGTGTGGATGAAGTGTCTAATCGAGGAGGTTTCGATATGAGGAAAAGGAAGAGAGGCAAGAGCTCAAGCTTGGGGATGCTCAAGGCACCCCAAGTAAATATTCAAGGAGACTCAAGCGTCTAAGCTTGGGGATGCCACAGAAGGCATTCCCTCTTTCTTCAACAAGTATCGGTATGTTTTCGGATTCGTTTCGTTCATGTGATATGTGCAACCTTAGAGCGTCTTTTGCATTTAGTTTCCACTTTTTTTATGCACCATGCTGGTATGAGATAGTCCTTGGTTGATTTATAGAATGCTCATTGCACTTCACTTACATCTTTTGAGTATGGCTTTATAGAATGCTTCATGTGCTTCACTTATATCTTTTGAGTATGGCTTTATAGAATGCTTCATGTGCTTCACTTATATCATTTGAAGTTTGGATTGCCTGTTTCTCTTCACATAGAAAACCGCCATTTGTAGAATGCTCTTTTGCTTCACTTATATTTGTTAGAGCGTGGGCATATCTTTTGTAGAAAGAATTAAACTCTCTTGCTTCACTTATATCTATTTAGAGAGATGACAAGAATTGGTCATTCACTTGGTTAGTCATAAAATCCTACATAAACTTGTAGATCTCTGAATATGATATGTTTGATTCCTTGCAATAGTTTTGTGATATAAAGATGGTGATATTAGAGTCATGTTAGTGGGTGGTTGTGGATTGTAGAGACACTTGTGTTGAGGTTTGCAAGTCCTGTAGCATGCACGTATGGTAACCTTTGTGTGACAAATTTGAAGCATGGGGTGTTTCTTTGACTGTCTTCCTTATGAGTGGCGGTCGGGGACGAGCGATGGACTTTTCCTACCAATCTATCCCCCTAGGGGCATGCGTAGTAGTACTTTGCTTCGAGGGCTAATAAACTTTTGCAATAAGTATATGAGTTCTTTATGACTAATTTGAGTCCATGGATCATACGCACATTTACCTTTCCATCATTGCTAGCCTCTTCGGTACCGTGCATTGCCCTTTCTCATCTCGAGAGTTGGTGCAAACTTCGCCGGTGCATCCAAACCCCGTGATATGATACGCTCTATCACACATAAGCCTCATTATATCTTCCTCAAAACAGCCACCATACCTACCTATCATGGCATTTTCATAGCCATTCCGAGATATATTGCCATGCAACTTCCATCATCATCATATACATGACTTGAGCATTTATTGTCATATTGTTTTGCATGATCGTAAGATAGCTAGCATGATGTTTTCATGGATTGTCTGTTTTTTGATGTCATTGCTACACTAGATCATTGCACATCCCGGTACACCGCCGGAAGCATTCATATAGAGTCATATCTTTGTTCCAGTATCGAGTTGTAATATTAAGTTGTAAGTAAATAAAAGTGTGATGATCATCATTATAAAGCATTGCCCCATGAAAAAAAGGGAAAGGCCAAAGAAGCCTAAATAAAAAAAGGGGCCAAAGAAGCCCACCCAAAAAGAAAAAAAAGAAAGAAAAAAGAAAAAAAAGAAAAAAGGGGCAATGTTACTATCCTTTTTCCACACTTGTGCTTCAAAATAGCACCATGTTCTTCATATAGATTGTCTCCTATGTTGTCACTTTCATATACTAGTGGGAATTTTCATTATAGAACTTGGCTTGTATATTCCAACGATGGGCTTCCTCAAATGCCCTAGGTCTTCATGAGCAAACAAGTTGGATGCACACCCACTTAGTTTCTTTTGTTGAGCTTTCATACATTTATAGCTCTTAGTGCATCCGTTGCATGGCAATCCCTACTCCTCGCATTGACATCAATTAATGGGCATCTCCATAGCCCGTTGATTAGCCACGTCGATGTGAGACTTTCTCCCTTTTTGTCTTCTCCACATAACCTCCATCATCATATTCTATTCCACCTATAGTGCTATATCCATGGCTTGCGCTCATGTATTGCGTGAGGATTGAAAAAGCTGAAGCGCGTTAAAAAGTATGAACCAATTGCTCGGCTTGTCATTGGGGTTGTGAATGATGGGAGCATATTGTGTGACGAAAATGAAGCATGGCCAAACTATATGATTTTGTAGGGATAAGCTTGCTTTGGCCTTGTTGTTTTGAAAAGACATGATTGCTTTATTAGTACGCTCGAAGTATCATTGTTTATATGTCAAATGATAGACTATTGCTTTGAATCACTCATGTCTTAATATTCATGCCATGATTAGACATATGATCAAGATTATGCTAGGTAGCATTCCACATCATTTTTTTTATCATTTACCTACTCGAGGACGAGCAGGAATTAAGCTTGGGGATGCTGATACATCTCTGTCGTATCTATAATTTTTGATTGTTTCATGCCAATATTCTACAACTTTCATATACTTTTGGCAACTTTTTATACTATTTTTTTGGACTAACATATTGATCCAGTGCCCAGTGCCAGTTCCTGTCTGTTGCATGTTTTTTTCTTTCGTAGAAATCCAATATCAAACGGAGTCCAAATGGGATAAAAACAAACGGAGAATTATTTTGAAATATTTGTGATTTTTGGGAGGTAAAATCAACGCGAGACGGTGCCCGAGGGGTCTAGGAGATAGGGGGTGCGCCCCAGGGAGGCAGTCGCACCCTGGACTCTCCTAGGCCCCCCGTAAGGTGGTTGATGCTCTTCTTTTTCTGTAAGAAAGCTAATTTTATGAGAAAGATCTGGGCGAAAGATTCACCCCAATCGGAGTTACGGATCTCCAGATATAAAGGAAACGGTGCCAGGGCAAAATTCCAGAACGCAGAAACAGAGAGATAGATCCAATCTCGGAGGGGCTCTCGCCCCTCCCAAGCCATGGGAGCCAAGGACCAGAGGGGAAACCCTTCTCCCATCTAGGGAGGAGGTCAAGGAAGAAGAATAAGAAGGGGGCCTCTCTCCCCCTTGCTTCCGGTGGCGCCGGAGCGCTGCCGGGGGCCATCATCGTCACCGCGATCTTCACCAACACCACCGCCATCTTCACCAACACCTCCATCATCTTCACCAATGTCTCCATCACATTCCCCCATCTATATTCAGCGGTCCACTCTCCCGCAACCCGCTGTACCCTCTACTTGAACATGGTGCTTTATGCTTCATATTATTATCCAATGATGTGTTGCCATCCTATGATGTCTAAGTAGATTTTCGTTATCCTATCGGTGATTGATGAATTGCTATGATTGGTTTGAGTTGCATGTTTTATTATTGGTGCTGTCCTATGGTGCCTTCCATGTTGCACAAGCGTGAGGGATTCCCGCTGTACGGTGTTGCAATGCGTTCATGATTCGCTTATAGTGGGTTGCGTGAGTGACTGAAACACAAACCTGAGTAAGTAGGTTGTTGTGTATGGGATAAAGAGGACTTGATGCTTTAATGCTATGGTTGGGTTTTACCTTAGTGATCTTTAGTAGTTGCGGATGCTTGCTAGAGTTCCAATCATAAGTGCATATGATCCAAGTAGAGAAAGTATGTTAGCTTATGCCTCTCCCTCCAATAGAATTGCAATAGTGATTAGCGGTCTAGTAACGTAGTCAATTGCTTAGGGGCAATTTCACAACTCCTACCACCATTTTTCCATACTTGCTATATTTACTTTATTGTTTATTTATCTAAACAGCCCCTAGTTATATTTACGTGTTCTTTATTATCTTGCAAACCTATCCAACAACACCTACAAAGAACTTCTAGTTCCATACTTGTTCTAGGTAAAGCGAATGTCAAGCGTTCGTAGAGTCGTATCAGTGGCCAGATAGGACTTGAGAGAGTATTTTAGCTCCTCGTTTGGTTTGACACTCTTACTTATCGAAAGAGGCTACAACTATCCCGTATACTTGCGGGTTATCACTCTCCCCCTCACTCGTGCTGCTGCTCTGCTCTGATTTAGCTACACTTCAGTCGACTGAATCGACTTTTGGGTCAGTCAATTTTCAGGGGCTGGGGGGGCTCGCCGGAGTTAAGGAAGAACCACCCGCAGCGAGGACGGGGGCTCGCCGGAGAGGTACCCCACTATCTATCTTAGGGTTCAGAGTGGGGGCGGGGGTCCTCGAGGGCTAGCCGGGGCGGCGTCAGACCGGCGGTGGGGAGTTGTTTTGGGGCGGCGAGGCGGCGCTGGGGCCGACAGTTTGGCCGGTGGTGGCTGGCGGCTCAGGGGGGGTGCAGGTTGAAGATGAACTACAGGCCCTCCCTAAACTACATGTCAAGTGCCTCTCTGCTACCATTGCGTTCAGTTTCAACAGTAACATTTAGATTCCACAGTAAATTTCAGTTTCGACAGTTAAGTTCAGAGTCAACAGTTTTTACCTCATCTGTTGTAGTCAGGTGGTTTTTGGTGATGTAAATTTTACATATATTTTACATCATCTATTGGAGATGCTATTAAAATCCCACTTGAGATTGACGATGTCTGTCTTGTGGTGCTTCAGCCTTGACGTCTTATGGCTCACCGGAGCTGCTTCAACGACAAAATGATCCATCATAACAGAGCAGTGCCCTGGACGCTGTCTACAGATTCCTCAGATCTTCCTCCACACCTCCGATAGCCACCTCTGCCTCAACTGCCTCAGCGAACCACCCAATGATGCTGAGGTCGACACGGCTACGGCAAAGAGGTTGTACACTTGTTGCATCACTTACTACTATACATTCATGTCGATCCATTAGGGCTATTTTGGTTCAACGAAAAAACATAGCAATAGGGAATTTTCCAATGGCACTCTACTATTCAATTATTCATGCATTTTGTTGAAAGGAATGAAGCAAAACATCCACCTGGACCTACTTTTCAAAATCCTATGCATAAAAACAAGACCAAGTGCATTAGTGGCAGAATAACATTCTAACTGTACACACTTTCATATGGTTTCACTTTATTTTGGCCATGTTTCTTTGCATTCCTCTCCTCTTCCAATTCCTGTAAACCAAACACCCAAGTTGACAGAAATCCTGTGTTTACAAATGCTCTGTTTACCATGTGCATTCCTATCCTATTACGGTGTTTTTCCTATCCCTGCGTTTTTAGAATCATGCAAGCCAAATGAGCCCTTACAGAATTACTTCAGTTATTGGTAGGTGTCGAAGGGAACTTTGTGTGGTTTGTCCTGCTCCTGCCGCGACGTCATCCACCTCACCTGAGCTGCTTCATCGACAGAAGCATCCACCAAACCATACATCACGACTCCTGGCCGTATTTCGCCGCCTCAGATCTCCTTCACTGCCACCGGCACCCACCGCAACGGCATCACCATCATCAACTCAACAGATGAACCTGAGGAGTACACGGGTCCACAAGAGAGGTCACACTCTTTTGTTTCTGCTTATGTTATGCATTGCTAAAAATTACCTGCTACTTTATCGTCCTGTTCACCTCTTGGACTCTAAGTCAGGTCCAAATTAATGTTCAAACTTGAGTTCTAAATTAGTTGTGGGGCACATATCAAGGAAGCAATGAATAGTATCTCTGTCTAATATCTGGTTCACCTAGGGTATGCCTATGTTGTTCATCTTGGGTGGGAAACAAATAGTAAAGCAATCATCATCTGTCTTTTTATTAAATTAAAGCAATCATTAGCCTGCTATCATTATTTTTGGATCCATCCACTGGTTGTTACAATCACTCTAAATTTCTGCATGCTCTCCTTACATAATCTCACAAAAAAAATTGTATGCATGTCAGATATTGTACACAGACATGCTGAACATGTAGAGAAAAAGAGATGAGTTTTGCGCAGCAATACAATGTCATGCAGACATCGCTCCATGGTGGGTTCAATGGCAAACCCTCCCCACCCCTCTCCAGGTAGTAATCCAGAGGAAGATATCTGTTCTGAGGTGGATTCAGATGCCGCTGACCACTCCTATTTACCCCCAAGGAGTTTGCTCTACCTTGTCATGATGATGTTAATCATATCATGCATATGTTGCCTTGCAGTGCCTACTTTTGACATCATATATGTCATCTGCTTAGTTTAGACATGTTCTGTAATGCCACATGTTTAGTTTCTATATCATATGTGGGAATTATGCAGTCTCATGTCTTTTAGCCAGCCATAATATATGTGAAATGTGCAATGCCATCCTGTTTAACCAGGCATCATATATTTGAATGATATCTTGCCCATCCTTTTCTTCATTACATTTCCATTTGTCGACAATGTTTGTACATTAAACTACTCTTCCTGTGAATCAGCCATTTGAGTGGGAGATGGAAAAATCTGGAGTGAAAACAAGGCCTTCAGAGCAGGCAGTGCTACCTATTGAAGCAGATCTCTTGTTGGGTCCCGATAGCTCCTCAGAGATGGATTCAGAGATAGATGACCAGTCCTATTCCCCCATCGAGGTGTATGCTCTAACTTGGCACGGTTATACTGCTCATATCATGCATATGGTGTCTTGCATTGCATAGTTTAGACATCATATACACAATATTCAACACCATGTTCTTAGTTCAGACATCATATCGAATGCCCTCTGTTTAGCATATAAATCACATATGTGAATTAACTGATGCGATCCTAATTACTTAGATAACATGTAGGTGAATTATGTCATGCGATCTTGTTTAGTTATTCATCATATCTTTGAATTATGTTATGCTATGCTATCCAGTTTAGATAGACATCATATATGTGAAATTATGTCATGCTATCTGTTTTAGTTAAACAATATACATGTCAACTATTTCATGCCCTCTTTTTTCCACACTATCTATTACATCTGTCTCTCATACGATGTCTGTACATTCAACTATGTTTCCGGTTTATTAGCCATTTGAATTGGAGCGGGTGATGCCAGTATCTAGCGGACTAAAACACGGTCTTCAAATAAAACAGTGCTACCTCTTGGTGGAGATAGCACCCCGGTTGTACATGCACGAGAACCAGCCCTACCACACATAACCCAAACTCTCACAGATTGTACCCCTACTGCGATGGACAGAGAACCAGCTTCACCCAATCTAAACCCAACCCCAGCAGATAGTAACCCAGTTCCTATTGACACAACACCATCTCCACCATAGAGCTCCCAAACAAGAGCAGTTAGTAAGGCAGCTCCAGTGCCCAAAGGGTCAGTACTACCACGGCGAACCCCAACTCCACCAGTTAGTACGCCTATTCCTGTGGAGGAAGCACAACCATCTAGTCGTAGTTTAGCATCTATCACATTTGATGTTGTTAAATCGTATGTGCGTATTTTCCCATCTTGGAAATATTATACTGAAGATGAAGGAAAATGCTAGTTGCAGGTGTTTGTCCAGGAGTTATGTGTAAGTAATGTTATTCATGGCAATTACTTTGCTTTGTCCCATACATCCTACCTCCATGATGGTTATAATACATCAAATTTTCCAATTTTTCTCTATAGAGAAGGACCGATTTGGAAACTCGGGATGAGGTAACCTGTGCTAATACCTCTGCTATCTTCAAGAATGCTTGGTGGCAGTATCGGAATTACCTGAAGGAAACATACTTCACCGGCAAAGAAACTCATCAAATTCCCTTATGTTCTCCTGAGACACATTTACTGGATGATGACTGGGAACGCCTTGTTCTATACTGGTCCCAAACCAAGAATGTGATTAGGTCTATGAGCTCATTTTCTATTTTTAAGTACTATATTCTTACTGTACTCTGTTCATGTAGAACAAGTGCCTAAACCTGAAGAACAGCTATTCTAATTTAAGATTCCATTGCTATCATAGTTCAAATAAGCATTAGGCATTAATTGTGCATTTTGCCACCGCCTTGCGCTTTACTGACCAAAGTGCATGCTTATGTGCAGTTATGCATAGATTAAGCATAGTTATGCGCAATGCGTTTTGCCAACGCCTAGAGCCTAGGCGCGCTTAAGCGCTCGCTTAGGCGCGCCTTTTTTAACTATGATTGCTATCGTGCATACTGCTTTGCTCTTGTATCACTGTATTTACTCATACAAACTTATTTTTTAAATTGAAGGATCCAATCGAAACTCCAATGGCACAACAGGTATGTTCACGCATGTTTCTTTAACAGGTTTGCTCTTATCAATAGCTCTGTTGATTTCAATTTCAATTGTGTATACAGTTGACTTCTTATATCATGCACATTACTAGCATCACAACAGAGCCAATAGTGTTGTTGTACATGTAGACCTGTGGTACCCATCTGAAATCTTGTTGTGCCGTGTAGTTTCCCACACTTTGTATTCTTTCACTGCTGCTTTGACTTGAACTGATGTGATTTGAACTATGTCTCTATTTTGAATTGGCAAGACAATGCAGTGACCATAGGACATAGATATATGTTTGTTTGATGTTTTTATTATGTACTAGTACTTGGCAATAGAAGACTTGGTAGTTTAATCATGTCCACCTTACTAATGAACTGGTTCACCAAAATGAGTTTCATATACTAGTACATGCTAAACCTGTTATGTGTCTGCTTGTTTCTTCTTTTAGAATGCTGACAGGATATTGGGGAAGAATGCCTTATTAAGCAATGGTAAAGGAAGTAATGCAGATAAGGTTCAGGATAGTGACACATCCTTGTTGGTCTCCAACAAAGTTGATAAAACAGCTAAGGAAGACTATCTTGAAGACAAGACAACCCCAAAGTCATGTCTTGGTTTAGTGTTCGAGTTACTGGCCACTACCGCTTGCACGAGCTATTCAAACTCACTGTCTGAATCAGTTCGGTTTCTTGAGTCTCAACTACAAGCTGAAAGACATCGATCAGCTGTGCTGCGACAAGAAGCGGAAGGACTGCGGAAGTCCCTGGAGCATTCAGATGCATACTTTCTGGTGCAACAGCAAGCGTTGGAGGATTTTAGCGCCAAATAGGAAAAATCTAATAAGCTTGCTAAGCTTATTGCCAGCATGGTGGATACCCAGGATAACGTTTCTTGAGCTCTTCTGAAGTTGTTTCAGTTATGCTCTTGTTTTGCTGTCGCGTTTATTTCCACTTGTGGCTAATTTTGACGGCCAGTGTATGTAATATGCTGCTTTGTTCCCTATATTTGCACTGGTGGCGAACTTTGATGCCCAATGGGTGTAATATGTGTAATAGCGGCAATAGGCTAGCATTAATTGCTTGTTTATTTATTTAATTATTGTCTTGTTTAGTTGTTTGCTTGTAGTCACTGCAGTTCTTTTTCTGTGTTTTTCTAGTGGCCACAATAGCCTATTTTTGGTAACTAGGCCAAAATAATCATGGCAACACACGGACTGTTGTAACCATGGGCCTCCTGTGGGCTGTATGATCCATGGGCCTTCTACGGGCCGTAGGATCCATTGGCCTTCTATACGGGCCGTAGGATCCATGGGCCTTCTATGGGCCATAGGATCCATGGGCCTTCTATGGGCCATATGATCCATGGGCCTTCTACCGACCGTACGGTCCATGGGCCTTATACGGGCCGTAGGATCCATGGGCCTTCTACGGGGCATATCATCATTTCGCCAATCATGCACCATACTATTTGTGGACCATAAAGGGCCGTTAATAGGCCATATTTGATAACTCTATGAAAATAGCCCAACGGGTTTTTTTGGACATGAAAACGGCCCAACGTATTAACGAGCCACAAACGGGCCGACTGTAACGACGGGCTGAATTTGGCCCACAAGCAGAAAATGACAGTAACGGGTCGTAAGTAACCGAATGCTAGAAATGAGCCCAAGAATAAATGGGCCTTGAGAAGGCCGAAAGATAACTTGGGCTGGAAACGGGCCAATGTAATAATGGGACGTTAATGGGTATAAAGTGATATATTGTTCATTGCGGGCCAATTTCACCACGGGCCGTTAATGGGCCAAGAGTTACAAAGGGCCTCATATGGGCCTAAAGACGTCATGGGTCATAAATGGGCCGGAAGTTAAAATGGGCTGGAATCATATTGGATGGCCCAGATGACGCTACTGGGCCTAATTCAGAGAGGTCGTAACGGGCCCTGGGTTAGCGTGCTGTAAATGAGCTATATGCGAACAGGCCGTTAACAGGCTTTCCGTGGGCCGGCCCATCACCTTTTGACCAAGTCAAACGGGCCGGCCTTTTCACGGGAATGGGCCTCTGTTGGGCCGTGCCACGTGTCGATGTATCATAGGCGCCTTAGGTCCAATGAGTGGATGACATATGTCCCAACGGTGAGCCCATACGTGTTTCCTCAAGCCAATGATGATTTTACACGTGGAAAATCCCCATTGGTCGGGGTTGTTAACGGATTATCGGATCCAAAACCGGACCCAATAGCTTAACGTCGTTCCATTACGATGGATGCCACGTGTCGGTCACCCTTGACGAAAGCACTTCTGTGACGCGCGATTTATCGTCATGAAAGTGGACACTTCCGTGATGATAATTTTGGTAATGTCATGGAACACTTCTACGACAGCACAAGTATGACTATCTTGATTCTGTCATAAAATCGTCATGGATGTACATGCATGACAAAAAAGTGACCTACTGTGACAAACACGTATCATCATGGAATTGTATTTTTTTGTAGTGGTGTTCTTACTTTGCTCCACACACGTCCATATAGTCTCTGTTGTGTGTCATCCGTCTGTTCGTACCCCACTCCCCCTCCTTGGTTCCTTAATTCCAAGATAGTCTCCGGCAGCCATGGTTGACGCTCCAGTTTCCACTCCATCTTGTGCGTTCTGCCAATATCCCCTCCCTCCTTCCTCATCTATCCCCTCCCCAATTCTTTCTCCATGGAATTTAAGAAATCTTCTACCCCCAATTCTCTGATTCCCGTTCTTTCACCGAGTTCGGCGTGACTTACTGCTATAGGTTTGGGATTATATACACAAATGGGATGTTCTAAGGCAGACAGGGGTTGCAAACTTATCTCTTTCACCTAATCAACCATCTCTTTCACCCAATCAATTGTGGTTCTGAATTGTTGTTATATTTTCTCCCCAATTTGATGCAGGTGGTGTCAGTGTATGGACTGGCGACTTGTTCTACTTGATTGGCTGAAGGAGTACTCTTATGCCTCCCCCTCGTTTCCGTCCCCGACGTTCATGTGCTGATAGTACTTAGTTCCCCATTCGAGATAAGAGACTGAATTAGATTGATCCTGCACTAAGAATATATCCAAAGGCGCCAATGTTGACTTCTGTGTTGAGACTCTTCTTTGGCTATGACTCATGACTGAATCTTCTCAAGAGACACATTTGTAGCTTGTTATGTCAAGGTTCTTCCAACGCAGATGAAAAAAATTTAGCAGTGAGCAATCTACTATCAACTTCTCCATTCTCGCTATATTTGGTTGATCCAAGGGCGAAATGAAAACTATGTGTTGTTGGACATGATCGATCGAAGGAAAACATGAAAACCATGTGTTGTTGAACAATCAGGTTTCATTCTCTCGTAGGGACTTTCATAACATGAAGACTACCATCCTGAAAGGATTTAGAGTTTTTGTTGGATCCAGTTTGACACATATATTTCTGGTTTATAAAACTCGTCCAGATTAACAATTGTTTGTGGATAGGTATAACTATGCACATTCCTAATATGCACATTCCTAATGCACGTACAAAACTGAACACACACAACATGTGTTATGATGCTGGGGCGTCTTCTTTTTTTCCTCAACATCAACTATGCAGCTACCAGTATAAGTAATATGAAACAACAACAGTTAAACTAGGGTGGCTTGTTCCCACAAATAGAGCCCCCACTTTGGCAAGATTCCCCCTGCATTGTAGCTGGATTAGTAAATAGCAGATGAAGCAATTAGTCCAGTCTGGGACACTAGGTGGAAACTTGCATCTAAATAAACACCCAACAAAAAATAAAAACCCTGAACCAATTGGACACAAAAAATGGTTAGATGCGGTTTAGTTAGGGACATCTCGGTGTACCCTCATGCATACCTAGTGGCCATAGATATAGAAGATACTTATTCTTGCATCAAGTTTTGTTCATTGACTACAAGATCCTCGCTGGATGCCAAGCTAAGTACTTGCTATACAATATAGGTGTTTATGAGCTGTGAAGATTACTTTGGTACTTACATATGGGCACTACAACTGGAAAACTGTCTTCACCAATCGGTGAAGACAACCTAAGCCAAGTACAATTCTCAGCAATGGGATGAAGATAATTTTATTTCAGTCAACTTAGCAAATTACACAAAGTGGTGGTATATTCTAGACCAATTTTATGTAAACTATCTCAATATCTCTACTATTAAAGGAGGATCAAAAGTCATGATGGTTCAACCTTGTTCGATTCTCACCTCCTTCTTACGACAGCCATCGCACGACCAACCTCCACCCCACCTCGTCAGCTCCACACAAAGGAAAAAATGCAATCCACACAATAAAGAAAAAACACGACGATTCGACCTCGCTCCCACGCTCCCCCGATGATAAAGAACGAAAAACATCCACGATCGCACACCCCATCTCCCACAACCCTCCCCCCCTCTCTATCTCTCTCTCTCTCTCCCGAGAAACATGTCGCCGCTGTCCAAATTGAATCAGCCGCTCTCCCTCGTGCTCCTGGCCGCCGACGCCCTCAAGTCGTGGCACCAGGCGGTGCTGCCTCCAGCAGCTCCCTCCTGACTGGTGCTTGCTGGCAGTCACATCGTCCAAGCCCAAGACGAAGGCCAACCCTGAATCCCTCGTCGGCTCTTTGTCTCCATCCGGCAGCGAAGGGTCTCTCTCTCCCATCGCAGTCAGCCGTGGCTTCCTCTATCCCTCCTCACTGATGAGGCCAAGATCAGATCCACGCCATGCAGGTGTCCACCATCGCCGACCTGAGGAGCCTCGCCGCCTCGAGCCTCAACTTGCTCAAGCGTAACCTCGGCGCTCCATGGTGACTCTGCCCATGACCTCAAGGCCTCTCACTCCTGAATCTCCAAGCGCATCAAGGTAACCTCTCTGATGGATCACCTTTGGTGTCTGCTGATGTTGTTCACTTAAGAAGTTAAGATGCACACACAGAGCTCCCTAGAGTTGGCGGAGAAGGAGCATATACAAGAAGTTGATGACAGAGGTGCAGTTGTCTTCGTCTTGCGGTACTGCAGTGAGCGAACACACACATATTTGAACTTTAGTTCAGTTATTTACTAACTTGGTTGGCACTAATCAGTTTGCAAGGTGACCTTACCTGAGATGGCAAAGTCCGTGGCCATAGTTATTCATGGCTTGCGCAGTCACTACATCATCCCACCTACGCGAGCTTAGCATAGCTCTGTTAGTTGGTAATCACTTCTCCTGTCATCAACTTGACATATGAGTTGGTCATGTTCAGTAATTTTTCATGAACGTATGAGTGCTTGTCCATGAAAATTGGCAGGTGTAGTATGTATCTACCAGGGATAGTAATTATTGTTGGTTACAGGTTACCAAAGTGTTGTGGCTCCTTCGTCATCTACCACGACACCTGCGAGCTCGCCGAGTCAATGCTCTCCACCCATTCGTCCCTCTTTGTTGGTTTACTCCCGTCCTGCACAAGGTTCTACACAACATGTGCCTTGTTGGATGCCTTCGATGCTCCACTCCTGATCAGGTGTGGCATGCAACATCTGATCGATGCACCAAACAACAAAAGGGCCCAGCGGTGGAATGCTCGGGAGGATGCATCAATGCGGAAGGTCATTACAGAGGAATTTTAGGGGAATCCTACCAAGGATCCTGCACAATGTGAGCCTTGTTGTTGTATGCCTTCGAGACATCGAGGCTACGGTAAACATGGAGTAATTCCTTCAGGAAGGTAACCTCTTGTTTTGGGTAGTGCAGTTTTCTTGAAGCTACCTAGATAGGTATAATGAAGATGATGGGTTTGCTTCAGCATAATTTCTGTTTCAGTTATAGAGTTCTTTGAAGGCTACAACAATTATAATATGAACCAATTGTGAACCTATCATTTGTTTTGATTAGTTGTAAGTTGTTCTGTGGTATACAATTTCAGATTGGTGGTCTTGAAGTAATTACACACATTACTTCTTCTATTAGGTGTATGCATGCATGCGCATGTGATTACAATGAAAGTGCACATACATGATTTTTTTAGTTTTCCCCACTAACTGAAAGCATATTGTTGGAGTAAAAGCTCTCCACTACAGTACCATCCATAAGAAAATAACAAACATGCAAATATTCAAGAACTTATGGTGTCTTTCCTTGTTACTGATCAGAAAGAAATCTCACAATTGTAGAATATTTGCAAGCATACCAAATTTTATGGTTCTAGACATTGAGACCACATAAACCATATATGATGGATTTTTTGCCATAGTGTTTAGAAATAGCATCGAGTTACAAACTATTTTGAAGCATACCGAATTATATAAGTTTGTGGGCATCTATTAGGTGTAAGTTGTCCTTTCAGGGGTTTAGTCATACTGCAGACAACATAGTTCGTAGGAAAAGGAACATGCTATAGCTCATTATTGTAAGTATTGTTTGCAAGATGAATTTGCATCATGTAGGTAGTGAATACTGAAATCATGATCAAGTTCTCTTGGCACTTCTTGTACAAGCACCATCTGCTATGAAATCTTTATATTGTTTTATGAGACAATTTACAAGCACCATCTGAGTGAATGAGGAATGCTATGGCTAGCAGCTACTGCGAGCTGCAGCGGACAATGGCAGCAGCGGCAGGCAACCGAACAACGCAATGTCGGTGGCAGGCGGATAGTGGCCAGCAGCCCTATCGATAGCTGATGTTGTGAGAAGATTTGACGACTAGAGCGTTGTCTTTGTTCTCTGTTCCTATAGGAGGATACAATTCCATTAACCGTTCAAACAAAAATCATTCCATTAGGGAGTTGTCTACTTTGTGATCTATTGTCATTGTTCTCTGTTCAGACTAACAATTAGATATAGTTCTTTATGTATTTATTAGTGCATTCTTCTTGTCATTGTTTTAAAGATTGCATATGTATATGTGTGACTAGAGATTATGCCTTATAGGTGTTTCCGTTGATTTGGGAAATGCAAGTAAGGTGTACATGTTAGTTTCCAGTGTTCATTGTAATTTCCTTGCCTTGGATGTAATTTAGATATGCGACATTGGACTTTGTTTCTGCATTTAATTTATTAACACTCTAGAGTCAACGCTGCCTCGAACGTCGTGATGGTTCATCCTCGTTCGATCCTCACCTCCTTCTTACGACAACCATCGCGCGACCAACCTCCACCCCACCTCATCAGCTCCATGCAAAGGAAAAAATGCAATCCACACGATAAAGAAAAAACATGACGATTCGACCTCGCTCCCATGCCCCCCAATGATAAAGAAGGAAAACATCCACGATCACACACGTCGCACACCCCATCTCCCACAAACCCCCCTCTCTCTCCCGAGAAACTTGCCGCCACCATCCAACTCAAATCAGCCGCTCTCCCTTGTGCTCCTGGGCGCCGACGCCCTCAAGCTGTGGCACCAGGCGGTGCTGCCTCCGGCAGCTCCCTCCTGACTGGTGCTCGCTGGCAGTCACGTCGTCCAAGCCCAATACAGAGGTCAGCCCCGAATCCCTCTTCGGCTCCTTGTCGCCATCCGACAGCGAAGGGTCTCTCTCTCCCATTGCAGTCAGCCGCGGCTTCCTCTATCCCTCCTCACTAATGAGGCCAAGATCAGATCCACGCCGTGCAGGTGTCCACCGTCGCCGACCTGAGGAGCCTTGCTGCCTCGAGCCTCAACTTGCTCAAGCATAGCCTTGGCACGCTCCACGGTGACTCTGCCCATGACCTTGAGGCCTCTCACTCCCGAATCTCCAAGCGCATCAAGGTAACCTCTCTGATGGATCACCTTTGGTGTCTGTTGATGTTGTTCACTTAAGAAGTTAAGATGCAGACACATAGCTCCCTGGAGTTGGCGGAGAAGGAGCATATACAAGAAGTTGATGACAGAGGTGCAGTTGTCTTGCGGTACTGCAGCGAGCGAACACACACATATTCGAACTTTAGTTCAATTATTTACTAACTTGGTTGGCACTAATCAATTTTTAAGGTGACCTTACCTGCGATGGCAAAGTCCGTGGCCAGAGTTATTGATGGCTTGCGCAGTCACTACAACATCCCACCTACGCGAGCTTAGCATAACTCTGTTAGTTGGTAATCACTTCTCATGTCATCAACTTGACATATGAGTTGGTCATGTTCAGTAAATTTTCATGAACGTATGAGTGTTTGTCCATGAAAATTGGCATGTGTAGTATGTATCTACTAGGGATAGTAATTATTGTTGGTTACAGGTTACCAAAGTGTTGTGGTTCCTTCGTCATCTACTACGACACCTGTGAGCTCGCTGAGTCAATGCTCCACCCATTCGTGCCCTCTTCGTTGGTTCACTCCTGTCCTGCACAAGGTCCTGCACAACATGTGCCTTGTCGGATGCCTTCGATGCTCCACTCCTGATCAGGTTTGACATGCAGCACCTGATCGATGCACCAAACTACAAAAGGGCCCAACGGTGGACTGCTGGGGAGGATGCATCGATGCGGAAGGTCATTACAGAGGAATTCCAGGGGAATCCTATCAAGGATCCTGCACAATGCGAGCCTTGCTGTTGTATGCCTTCGAGACATCGAGGCTACGGTAAACATGGAGTAATTCCTTCATGAAGGTAACCTCTTGTTTTGGGTAGTGCAGTTTTCTTGAAGCTACCTAGATAGGTATAATGAAGATGATGGGTTCACTTCAGCATAATTTCTATTTCAGTTATAGAGTTTTTGAAGGCTATAACAATTATAATACGGACCAGTTGTGAATCTCTCATTTAAGGGTGTCACGGGCTAATGGTGCTGAGCCCCCAAAATGTATTATAGCCAATGGATATTTCTGAGCCAAATAATATCATCATCTATGATGCCAAATAAAATTGCACTATAAGAAGTTTCACTTAGACCTAATATAACATGCGGGGCAAGGAAATATACTTGAGCGACATGAGGTCATTGCCCCTATAGGGAAAGTAGATATTTGTCTGAGTGATGCATGCTACACTCAGGCTCATCAAATACAATGATCTTTTGATCAATGTATCTTTATGTAAGTTTGTTGTTCCATGGCAACGCACGGGCATTCGACTGGTATCCTGCTAACATCGTGAAATTTAAAACAAGCTCGATTACGTTTGTGCTATTACTTCAGTTTGCCAATTATTTGTGGACTTAAAATATATTCAATTGTATGTTGATCAAACCTAATATTCATGGTACCAAGCTACTGTAAGTTTACACATACCATATGGAAACTATGTAAGTTTCAAAAAGTGCCAGTGGATGATATTCTTATTTTTCAGAGAAAGGCAACTAAGTTCAAATGATTTTAATTAAAAAGATTAGTCCTATCGACAATAGATGGGCGTAGCAATGTGTGCGACAGTACTTTCTTGCATACCACTCAGATTCTTCTCTAATTAGATAGCAACATTTTTTAAATCAAGACAAATATAAGTACAAGAAAGCACAATATTCGAAGAAATTTATATAAGGACGCGACTAACCACCAGCCGACTGGTGGTTAGCGACAAATCCGCACGATCGTACACTTGCGTCCCTCCCCGCGCGTAACCCGCTTCGGCAGCTCCACCCACGACCCAGCCTTCTCTCGCGAGGCCCACCGCGCGTAACGCATTGAGGCCCAAGACAGTTAACACAGCCCCTTTGGCCCACCTCCCCCCTCCTGCACGTGACTTACCAACCCAAAACCTAGTTTCTTACCTCCATCGCAAGAAACAGCCACCTGCCCCGATCAGTTCTCTCCTCTCCTCCCCGACGCGCCTCCATCACCAGCGACCTCGGCCCTAGATCTGATCCACCAAAAAAAAGGAAACCACGAAGAACACCACCAAAACACAAGGATTTGAGGGAGGGCCCTGGTTTACCACAAGAACATCATAGGGGTTACATCAGTTCATCTCAATTTCGTCATAATCAGGCAAAAAAGAAAGGAGGTAAGTGATTCAACATCTCGATTGAATATAGATTACCAGAGTGTGTGCATTGAGTAATCAACATCCTCTAAAGACTTATTCAACATAAAAAAGATCCTTTTCTTCCTTTTTATATTGAACAAACCCATGTTAGAGCAAGTTATCATGCTAATTCATTACAAATTACCAGGAAAACTCAGAACCAAAGGTGCTAAAAACACTACAAGAATACAATGTGTTGCCACCAGACTTTTTTGATAAAAAATGATGTTCATGAAATGAGGTTGATAGAAACTATCGCTATCATACTCCCATATGTTGGTTACTGCCAAAATGATACATGTTATAAAAAAGAAGTAATCAGTGCAGTAAAAGGAAAAATATATAGTTGTTGTGAAAAAATAATCAAAATTGCTTGTAATTGTGGAAAATTAATGGGTGCATTCATATGTGCTAGCAGGTTCTGCAAGACAAGAAAATGGCGAATGACAACGGAGGTAATGTGGATATCATGATAAGTGGTGTGGGGACAAAACAACAGTGTGAATATGCACACACGGCAAGCTTTGGTTCTGCCAAAACAGATGAAGGTAAAACATTTACCGTGCTACCACATTTTTGTACACAAACTTGTTACCATCGTACTTGAATTGCAACTACCACCCTATGTTATTTACAACTATCACATTCACCATGAAACAGTTGACAAATCACGTAGCTTGATGCACACAGGTTACCATGAATGTAGGTACAATTACCACACTTACTGCATACAAATTATCATGCAATCTGTATTGCAATTGGAATTACATGCTTTCACTACTGGTTACCATGAATTTAGGTACAATTACCACACTTACTGCATACATATCATGCAATCTGTATTGCAATTGGAGTTACATGTTTTCACTTTAAAGCTACAAAAAACATCTTAATGCATGCAAACTTTACCCAAGCAACTGGAGTACAAGTTACCACTAGTTTTGGCATGCAGAAAATATAACACAAAAATAACAACTTTCAAAAACATTACAGGTGCTACATCTAGAAGCAACCCGATGGTTCGAGAGACAAGCAAAGAACTGACTACTAGCAGCATAGGGGGGAGAGAAAGCTTCTTTGATCATTCAGTCAGCGAGCCAGCGAGTCCAGAAACAGGGGGAGAGAATGCTGAACAGGGAGACAAAAATACCGAGGCATACTCCACACCGAAACCTCCTGATGAAACGATGAAGTTTGATACTTTTGAGGAAGCTTATGAACACTACAGGCAATATGCAATGAGACATGGGTTTGGAATGAGACTGGAATACAGAAAAACAATCAAAGACAATACTGTAAGCAGAGTCCTCTTGGTTTGTGGGAAATACGGCAAGCCAAAAACAAACAAGGAGGAGACAGAGGATGTGCAGGACCCAAAAGGCATCGTGAAGAAGAGGAAAAGAGGGAAGGTTGTGAGGTCGGGATGTCCGGCCCACCTTTACATCACCCACAGGGATGCGTGGTGTGGAGAGTCAAACGCTTCAACGACGACCACAACCACCCTCTAATAAGAAAGCCGTCCTTGACAAAGTTCCTATCAACACATAGGAACATTCCAAAAGATGAGCAGGACTTCTTGAAGATATTGCACGGATGCAACATAGAGACAGCAAGACAGATGCAACTAATGGAATGGTTCTACAGGAATCCTAAAGATGTACCATACACAACAAAGGACATGGCAAACCAGCGAGCTAAATTCCGGATGGAGTACCGCCATGCTGATGTGGGGAGCACAATCTCGTACTTCCAAGATATGAAGGCACAAGATCCAGATTTCTAGTGGAGAATAAAGCTTGATGATGAGGACAGAGTGGAAAATTTATTCTGGATAGATGGTGCGTCGCGCAGGGCATATGCTAGATACAATGATGTCATCTCATTTGACACAACATACATGACAAACATGTACAAAATGCACTGTGCACCCTTCATTGGCATTAATAACCATGGGCAGTCAATCCAATTTGGTTGTGGGTTTGTTCGAAACGAACTATCTGGTAACTTTGTGTGGCTGTTTAATGCATTCTTCATGCAATGGGTGGAATTGCGCCAAAGAACATAATAATAGATCAAGATTTTGCAATGAGGAGTGCTATTGATGAGGTGTTCATCGGGATAGTACACAGGAATTGCCGCTGGCATATAATGAAAAAAGCACAAGAGAAGTTTGGGAAGCTGATGGCTGACAATGACCCACTAAACAATGCATTCAAGGATTGTGTTGACAACAGCCTGACTAGTATTTTACTTCCCACCCCTCACTAGCTTAAAACACAGAAAAATGGGCACATAGAAAATGGGTTTAGATGCATGATAACAACAGTTACCATCTAACAAGGTGACAAGTTACCAGAGGATTATAACAAAATTACCTACATTAATTGCTTTATGTACTACCCCTATCATGTTCATGTTTGATGTACACATTTCAGTTGTTCACCCCACTAGTTACAACAAAACTTTTCAATCACCAGCTAGTGCTGATTGATATGAGTATCTTTTTATTGCTAGTTAAAAATGTTGCTTGTACTACACACACAGAGTGGTATTCGCTTTGGAAAAAAAACTTATCCTGTGTGCAAAGTACTTACCATGATGCTTCAACTAAAGTAACCATGTGTGTGTGACAGAATTATCAACAGCAGTGGTGTTCCTAGTTACCATATATGTTTGAACAGATGTTACCATCCTCCGATACTTGATGTTACCATGTTTATATTATGAATGCAGTTGAGGAGTTTGAGCACAAGTGGTGGGTGATGATGGAAGCGTATGGCCAGACTGACAACGAGCATTTCCAATGGCTATGGGAGAACAGGAAGTGTTCGGTCCCGGTATACTATATGCACGATTTTTTCCCGTTCTTGCAGACCACGGCAAGAAGTGAGGGTTTTAACTCTGTGGTCAAGAAGTATGTCAACCCAAACAACTCACTGGTCGAATTCGCACAACAGTACACTATGATACAGGATAAGGTGATGGCTAGCGTCTCAAAAGAGCAGTTGGAAACAGTGTACAAAGAAATCGAAATGTACTCAATGAACCCGCTGGAGATGCAGGTGCGGGGGTTGTACACACATAACTTGTTTTGCAAGTTCTAGGTGGAGATGAAGGTGAAATCAGCATACAGATGCGACGCATTGGATGATGGTACTTTCAAGGTCAGCTCGGTGCGGGGGATAATACCAAAATATGGAGACAGGGACTACCATGTGCAAGCAAACATCAATGAAGAGACATACTCGTGTAGTAGCTGCAAGTTTGATCGTGACGGGCTACTGTGCACGCACGTACTACGAGTTATGGACCAAATTGGGGCATACGAGATACCTGAAAAGTACATCCTAAAGAGGTGGACCTGGGATCCAGAGGAGGATCTTATTCAACCTGATTTCAAACAGCTGACAGTTAAGAAGTCGATGCCAGAGGAGGGGAAAACGTCATGCGATACACGTCAATTCTTAAAGAATTTAAGGCATTGGCCAAAGACGCTTGCCTAACAGATGACGGGACCGGATTGGCAAGAAAACACCTGTATAATTTCAAGGAGGAGCTTGAAATCCTGAAGAACAATCAACTTAAAAAAAGCAAGAAAGGAAAAGGAAGAAGCAAAGGGATCGTTTCAAGGACAGCCGGATCCCTGCTTGATACCTATGGGGCGATGAATGAAGACAACCATGTCACACGTCACCAAAACGCCCCCGATGCAAGACATCCGAAGAACCCAGCCACACACCAAACAAGTGCCACTAATGTGCAGCAACAGGAGAACCACGCCACACAACAAGAAAGTGCTACTAATGTGCAGCGACAGGGTAACCCTGCCACACAGCAAGAAAGTGTGCGGGTGACGATACATGCTAGCAAAAACAATCATGCTTTTGCCATCCAGCCCCCACATCCTAATGCAGCTCCGTCCTCAAACACAAAGTTGATACTAGACCCTCCCAAGACTACAACGAAGGGGCGGCCAAAGTCAAAAAGAAAGTAGTCAGGTTTTGAGATTGCAAAACCCAAGCCAAAAAGGAAATGTGGTGCGTGCGGGAGTCTGGAACATGACAAACACACATGCAAATCTCCCCTAGCAAGATAAATGAAGAAGGTGCTATTAAAATGGAAGATGGTGGCTGCATTTTTTTTCATGGACCATAATGTGCAAGCTTGAAAGTGCAACTATCCCTAGGTGGTTTTGGTAATTCATAACAACATATAGCTCATTGAGCTAATGCTATTCCAAGACTATTATTTTAGGAAAGCTCAATGAATGGCATGGCATGGATGATGAAAGTGGATCCCTCAAAATACTAAGGACAAAGGATTGTCTCAAGCTCAAAAGCTCAAGACTCTTCATTTTACATTTTAGTGATCCAAGATCACGTTGAGTCTATAGGAAAAGCCAATACTATCAAGAAGGGATGAGGTGTTGCTTAATGAGCATCTTGCTTCATATGCTTAGTGATATGCTCCAAAACCCTCAACTACTTTCCCACATCCACAAATGACCTAAACCTAAAGCCAAAATCGGTCACACCGATTCTTTCTATCCGGCGCCACCGATTCCAAAAGTCATAGCCACTGCCACAAACCCTAAGCAAATCGGTCTTACCGATAGGGATCTCGGTCTCACCGAGATGGGATTGTAATCTCTCTGTTTCCCTTCGTAACGTTTCGGTCTAACCGAAGTGAGCGATCGGTCCCACCGAGATTGCAATGTAAACTCTCTGTTTCCTTTTGTAACATTTCGGTCTCACCGAAAAGAGCAAATCGGTCCCACCGAGTTTACCTGACCAACTCTCTGGAAAGCTTATTACCAAATCGGTCTCACCGAGTTTGTGTAATCGGTCTCACCGAGATTACGTTATGCCCTAACCCTAACCGAATCGGTCCTCACCGAGATGCATGTCAGTCCCACCGAAAATCACTAACGGTCACTAGGTTTACTAAATCGGTCCGACCGAGTTTAACGATTCGGTCCCACCGAGTTTGGTAAATTGTGTGTAACGGTTAGATTTTGTGTGGAGGCTATATATACCCCTCCACCTCCTCTTCATTCATGGAGAGAGCCATCAGAACGAACCTACACTTCCAACTTACCATTTCTGAGAGAGAACCACCTACTCATGTGTTGAGGCCAAGATATTCCATTCCTACCATATGAATCTTGATCTCTAGCCTTCCCCAAGTTGCTTTCCACTCAAATCTTCTTTCCACCAGATCCAAAACCTATGAGAGAGAGTTGAGTGTTGGGGAGACTATCATTTGAAGCACAAGAGCAAGGAGTTCATCATCAACGCACCATTTGTTACTTCTTGGAGAGTGGTGTCTCCTAGATTGGCTAGGTGTCACTTGGGAGCCTCCGACAAGATTGTGGAGTTGAACCAAGGAGTTTGTAAGGGCAAGGAGATCGCCTACTTCGTGAAGATCTACCGCTAGTGAGGCAAGTCCTTCGTGGGCGACGGCCATGGTGGGATAGACAAGGTTGCTTCTTCGTGGACCCTTCGTGGGTGGAGCCCTCCGTGGACTCGCGCAGCCGTTACCCTTCGTGGGTTGAAGTCTCCATCAACGTGGATGTACGATAGCACCACCTATCGGAACCACGCCAAAAACATCCGTGTCTCCAATTGCGTTTGAATCCTCCAAACCCTTCCCTTTACTTTCTTGCAAGTTGCATGCTTTAATTTCCGCTGCCTATACACTCTTTGCATGCTTGCTTGAATTGTGTGATGATTGCTTGACTTGTCCTAAAATAGCTAAAATCTGCCAAACTCTAAAATTGGGAAAAGGTTAAGTTTTTATTGGTCAAGTAGTCTAATCACCCCCCCCTCTAGACATACTTCAAGGTCCTACAAGTGGTATCAGAGCCTTGGTCTCCATTTGCTTTGATTTCCATAGCTTTTGGTGGTCATAGCCTTGGTTTCACAACCTAGGAGAGTATGGCGTCTAGCGAGGGAAATTATCACCGTAGAGGTCCTTACTTTGATGGTACTAATTTTGCTAGTTGGAAGCATAAGATGAAAATGCATATTCTTGGACATAACCCCGCCGTTTGGGCAATTATTTGTATTGGCTTGCAAGGTGAATTCTTCGATGGGAGAGAACCGAACCGTGAAGCTAATGCGGAAGAATTGAAGATGCTGCAATACAACGCTCAAGCATGTGACATCATCTTCAACGGATTGTGCCCCGAAGAATTCAACAAAATCAGCCGTCTTGAGAATGCAAAGGAAATTTGGGATACTTTGATTGATATGCATGAAGGTACCGAGTCCGTCAAGGAATCCAAGTTGGATGTGCTCCAAAGTCAGCTTGACAAGTTCAAAATGAAGGATGGTGAAGGTGTCGCTGAAATGTACTCTAGGCTTGCTCTTATCACAAATGAGATTGCCGGCTTAGGGAGTGAAGAGATGACCGACAAATTCATCATCAAGAAAATCCTAAGAGCATTGGATGGAAAGTATGATACCGTGTGCACATTGATCCAAATGATGCCAAACTACAAAGATCTCAAGCCAACGGAAGTCATTGGAAGGATTGTTGCTCATGAGATGTCACTCAAGGATAAGGAGGAACTTCACAACAAGTCAAGTGGTGCTTACAAAGCCTCAAGTGAAGCCCCCACATCATCAAGTGAGAAACCAACCTTCAATGAAGAATTGAGCTTAATGGTGAAGAACTTCAACAAATTCTACAAAAGTAGAAGCAAAGAAAGAAGCTCCAAGTCAAGGTCTTACAATGACAAGAGATCTTCTAGTCGAGAGCGCAATTGCTACAATTGTGGGAGACCCGGACACTACTCCAATGAGTGTACGGCACCCTACAAAAGAAGAGAAGATTCTCCAAGAAGAAGGAGCAAAAGAGAAGAATCACCACCAAGAGAGAGGAGGAGTAGAGATGATCGTTATGAACGAAGACCCTCACGGAGAAGTAAGGATTCGGAAAGAAAGGACAAGTCATCAAGGAGCTACACAAAACGAAGACATCAAGCTCATGTTGGTGAATGGGTTTCCGGCTCCGACTCCGACAATCACTCCGAGAGAAGCTATCACTCCGACTCCGAATATACTCAAGATGAAGGTGTTGCCGGTCTAGCACTTGTGTCAACCAACTCCTACGACATATTTGACTCACCAAATGAAGGTGTTGGAAGATGCTTCATGGCCAAAGGTCCAAAGGTAACACATCCCGAGTATGTTGATTTTAATAGTGATGAAGATGACTTGCTTGTGGATGATGATTTACTTGTTGACAACTCTAGTGATGAATACTATGATGAAACGTCAATTAATCATGCTAATCAAACGAATGACAATGATAAGGAGAAAATTGAGCTTCTAACTAAAGAACTAAACACTCTTAAGTTGGCTCATGAAACTATCTTCGAAGATCATCGAGAACTTTTAAGGGCTCATGAGAAGTTACGCTTTGAAAAGCTCAATCTTGAGCAAGAGCATGAGTTCTTAAAGGCAATCAATGATGATCTCCGCAAGAAAAGTTCTTCTTACATTGCCAAGCGTTTACTCTTATCTACTTACATGCCTCAAGTCAAGTCTAGTAACAAGTACAAGAAAGATACTTCCTCTAGTAGTAACAATAATAATGTCAAATCCAATGTTGTTGCTTCTAGTAGTTCTCTTGATTCCACTAATGATTCTCTTAGCCAAGTTACACTTGAGCAAGAAAATAGTTTATTGAAGGGAATTATAGAGAAAGGTGTTTACAAGAGCCTTGCCGGGAGTAAGCAATTCGAGGAAATTGTACGCAAGCAAGGAAGGCACCGGAAGAATCAAGGTGTTGGTTTTGAACGAAAGTTCAACGCCAATGGAGTTGAGTGGGAAGAAGATCAATACCCCAAGACAAAGTTTGTTCCTCAACAAGAGAAGTATGATCCTACTTCCTTCAAGGGGACACAAGCTCAAGATGATCTTCCACCACAAGACCACAAGAACAAAGGCAAGGACAAGCTTCAAGAAGAGATTGATGCATTTGAAGAAGCACCTAAAGCCTCGTTCAAGTGGGTCCCCAAGACTACGTCAAGTTCTACTTCATCAAGTACAACTACAACTCCAAGGATTCCCATCAAGATGATGTGGATCCCGAAGAAGAAGAACTAGAGAGTTCTTGAGGGTGACTCCGCCAACATTCTTCACTCATATCATTTTGGCAAGAACAAGTGCAATCAACTTTCACATCTTGCACTAGTTCAAGGAGTCACAAACCCTCATGTTGGTAAGGCAAGGGACAAGGTAACCTAATGTTTTCATGGACATCATCTTGTGTGTGCATCACTCTATGTCTATGGATATTCTTGTTTGTTCCTTGTGGGACTAACCCATGTAGGCAAGTTGAAAGTGCAACTCACTCCAAAGGATTGCTCCAAATGATCTACATCAACATTGAGCATCTACATCTTCAACACCTACATGAAGTCATCATCGACAAAACCCAAGGTTAGTTCATCCCTCTAAGGGGGGATCTCACATCTAGGGGGAGCTTAACTCTAAGAATTGAGTCAAAGCAACTCTAATGGTGTGAACACATTAATGCATTATGTAAAAGTGGTAACCCCACTTGAGCTTAAACGATGAGTATGACCTATGATCAAATGTTCTCATTTGACTCCTAAGTCAATATACTCATATATAGATGACCTAGTCATCGCCAATTGCTTGATAGATGCTAAAATTGGTTGTGCATGCTTTGCCACATATTTCAATTGCCATCTTATTGTGTGAGCATGTTGGTGCATATTTTACTCATTCAAGGACATCCACTTGTTGTTTTGTTTGTTTGGATTCTTTTCTTTGTGCCAAGTGGATGGACAAGAATGCCTAAGAACCTTCTTTAGCTATCTATGCTTTTCTCGTCTCAAACTCTATTCATGCTACATCACAAAATTTGATCAAGTCAGATTCGAACCACTCTGTGTGAGGAGCACTCGGAGTCCCCGATTCGTCATAGACTTAAACTTCCAAAACCTCTTAGTGATTCTCGGTCTGACCGATCCTTCCATTTCGGTCCTACCGAGATCATCAAGTTGATCTGAGTTTTCAATCTCGGTGCAACCGATTTGAACTTTTCGGTCTCACCGATTTGCTGTAACTGAACACAGTTATGCATCTCGGTGCCACCGAGTTGTTCCACTCGGTCACACCGACAGGGTCGAGCTATATATATAGCCACGGGCAAAATTTTGGAAATTTCTCCGAAACCCTTCGCCCGCGCAACAGCTCGCTCTGCCATCGTGGTCTCCGGATCGTCTCCTCGTCGCCAGCAGCCTCCTGTCGCTGGTCTCCGCCGCCGTCAACGGATTTCGTCCCCGCCGTTGCCGCCGTAGCAAGTCCACCGCCAAGTTAGGGTATGGACTTAATCTTTGTGCTATCCACGTCTGATTCCTGGCACATTGTTTTCATATTGATTCTTGCCACGATTGAAACTCTTCTATCCAGCCAAAGTAGTTCATAGATTAGATGTGATTCAAATTTTTAGGGTTAGGTTTCCGCCGAAACCATCTCGGACCCACCGAGTTGAAAAACTCGGTCTCACCGATTTGGCTTATGCCATTGCACTAGTGACTCTCGGTCTGACCGAGAATTACTAATCGGTGCAACCGATTTGAGGATTCTGTGAAACCCTAGCAGTCTCGGTACCACCGAACTGAAACTCGGTCCAACCGAGATCATCAGTTTAGGTTCCAAAACTGCTTCGGTATCACCGAGTTTGAAAATCGGTGGATCCGAAATGCTTTCTGTGGAAAACTAAGACTGAACTTTTGAGTCATTCTTTTGCAAAAACCTCTGCATTTTGTGATGCTCATCTTTTCTATCTCATCTATAACTCTTCACAGGGTCAGCAGTCAGCTTTTGCAGTATGTCCAATCAAGAGGACTGCAGCAGATCAGAAGAGGAGCTGTGGATATGCACCTCAGATTCAAGAATTGATAAACTCAAAGATGGGCACAGGAAAATATCAGTTGGATAAGGAACACTTTCCACTTTATCCAGACTTTGAGGACAATGAGGTTGTCATGAATGAAGATGATCCACAATCAGTTCAAGCTCAGGAGAAGAAGGAGAAGGCAAGGAGGGAGAAGGCTGCCAAGATGCCAACTCAAGAGGAGGCATCTGAATATTTCTTGAAAACCAAACAGGAGCAGCTTGGTTACTTGATAGCATCATCTCTGAGGATTGAGAAGGGGTTGGCCACCCTAACTCAAAACCAGGAGAGCCTGGAAAGAATCATGGAACAAAAATTCTATGATCTAGATGTCAAGGTAACTGAGATTCAGTCAGTTGTGGAGCAGCTGCAGGATGACATGCAGGAGAGGAAGGGCAAGACTACCACCAATGTGTTTGCCAGAGTGCCCAGAGCCCAGAGGTCAGTTGCAGTGCCAGTGACAGACACTAGAGCAACAACTTCAGCACCAGCCACTGCCCCTACAGTTCCAGTGCAACCAGCTCCAGCACCAACTCCTCCAGCTCCATCCACTTCAACTGAAGCCTTCATCCAAGGAGCCATCTCTACACCACCACCAGAAGATCAAGCCTGAGAGTCGATCTAGCACTATGCATTTTCTATGAACTTTTTGGTAACTTGTTGCCAAAGGGGGAGAAAAATGTATAGATCATAGGCTTCGAGAGAGAGAGTGTTGCTTTTGTTCTCTCTTGCTTTATTTGGTGGTTTTTCAATCTTTGTTTGCTTTTGGTTGAGATACTATGCTTGTGAGACATTGATGATCATGTGTTTGATCATAAGCTACACTTATGCATGCTTGATATTATCCTATCTATCTTATGTGATCACTCACTATGCTTGGTGATGAGTGCATGTATTCATTGTTTATTATTTTGAGCGCTCCACCAAGATGTATGTGACATGGAAGAGTAACCCATGAGCCTAATTCATTGTGCATTTGCAGTCCAAAGCAAATCTAAAACTATGCACAAATTTAGGGGGAGCTCTTGCTTATCACATACTTCTCAAAGCGACGATGTTATTTAAATTTTATTATCATTTGTCGAAGCTTTGATCTATATGTTGTCATCAATTACCAAAAAGGGGGAGATTGAAAGTGCAACTATCCCTAGGTGGTTTTGGTAATTCATAACAACATATAGCTCATTGAGCTAATGCTATTCCAAGACTATTATTTCAGGAAAGCTCAATGAATGGCATGGCATGGATGATGAAAGTGGATCCCTCAAAATACTAAGGACAAAGGATTGGCTCAAGCTCAAAAGCTCAAGACTCTTCATTTTACATTTTAGTGATCCAAGATCACATTGAGTCTATAGGAAAAGCCAATACTATCAAGAAGGGATGAGGTGTTGCTTAATGAGCCTCTTGCTTCATGTGCTTAGTGATATGCTCCAAAACCCTCAACTACTTTCCCACATCCACAAATGACCTAAACCTAAAGCCAAAATCGGTCACACCGATTCTTTCTATCCGGCGCCACCGATTCCAAAAGTCATAGCCACTGCCACAAACCCTAAGCAAATCGGTCTTACCGATAGGGATCTCGGTCTCACCGAGATGGGGTTGCAATCTCTCTGTTTCCCTTCGTAACGTTTCGGTCTAACCGAAGTGAGCGATCGGTCCCACCGAGATTGCAATGTAAACTCTCTGTTTCCTTTTTGTAACATTTCGGTCTCACCGAAAAGAGCAAATCGGTCCCACCGAGTTTACCTGACCAACTCTCTGGAAAGCTTATTACCAAATCGGTCTCACCGAGTTTGTGTAATCGGTCTCACCGAGATTACGTTATGCCCTAACCCTAACCGAATCGGCCTCACCGAGATGCATGTCAGTCCCACCGAAAATCACTAACGGTCACTAGGTTTACTAAATCGGTCCGACCGAGTTTAACGATTCGGTCCCACCGAGTTTGGTAAATTGTGTGTAACGGTTAGATTTTGTGTGGAGGCTATATATACCCCTCCACCTCCTCTTCATTCGTGGAGAGAGCCATCAGAACGAACCTACACTTCCAACTTACCATTTCTGAGAGAGAACCACCTACTCATGTGTTGAGGCCAAGATATTCCATTCCTACCATATGAATCTTGATCTCTAGCCTTCCCCAAGTTGCTTTCCACTCAAACCTCTTTCCACCAGATCCAAACCTATGAGAGAGAGTTGAGTGTTGGGGAGACTATCATTTGAAGCACAAGAGCAAGGAGTTCATCATCAACGCACCATTTGTTACTTCTTGGAGAGTGGTGTCTCCTAGATTGGCTAGGTGTCACTTGGGAGCCTCCGACAAGATTGTGGAGTTGAACCAAGGAGTTTGTAAGGGCAAGGAGATCGCCTACTTCGTGAAGATCTACCGCTAGTGAGGCAAGTCCTTCGTGGGCGACGGCCATGGTGGGATAGACAAGGTTGCTTCTTCGTGGACCCTTCGTGGGTGGAGCCCTCCGTGGACTCGCGCAGCCGTTACCCTTCGTGGGTTGAAGTCTCCATCAACGTGGATGTACGATAGCACCACCTATCGGAACCACGCCAAAAACATCCGTGTCTCCAATTGCGTTTGAATCCTCCAAACCCTTCCCTTTACTTTCTTGCAAGTTGCATGCTTTAATTTCCGCTGCCTATACACTCTTTGCATGCTTGCTTGAATTGTGTGATGATTGCTTGACTTGTCCTAAAATAGCTAAAATCTGCCAAACTCTAAAATTGGGAAAAGGTTAAGTTTTTATTGGTCAAGTAGTCTAATCACCCCCCCCCCTCTAGACATACTTCGAGGTCCTAAAAAGCTACAAAGCCCCATAACATTCCAGTTATCAGCATTGTATCATGGATTTATCATGGCTTTGTAATGCAAAAAGTGTATCTCTATAATTTAAGCAAGCTATCAGTACCCTGTTATGCCAGTTACCAGCAAATGTTTGATGGGATTGACATGGATTTGTAAATCCAAATTTTTTTATATCTTAACCAAGCTATCAGTACACTATTATGCCAGTTACCAGCAATGTATGATGGAATTGACATGGATTTGTAAAATCCAATATTTTTATATCTACATTTTTTGAAGGCTACTAGCACTGCATTGTATTACTTATGAACAAAAAATTAGGCCTGCTTGCACTTCTAAAAATTGCTGATGAACAAATCATAATCACAGTAGTGAATTATATCATATAGTCAGTGACTTTGGACTGTGTATACTATAGTAAAATAGCATGTCAACACTTTGCTCCATGGCATTGTCATGACAGATTCATATAAAAAAGTTATCATCACAGTTTGGTGGAAGTTATCACACGGTAGTAAAAAAAATATCACCTCATCACCCGCTGCCGAACAGATGATAACGCCACTGTTTGCATTTGTTTTGATAATGATCTAACCACCTTAATGTCAAAATTTTCCGGAGAGCTGGAATTTGTTCATGAGTTAAGGCTGGAACATTTTTGCCATCCCACACCTCAAGGTACGTGCACGCGAAAAATCCGCAATCAATGCTGAAACATTTGTGATCAAAAAAACAACACAAAATCAGTTTAATTGGAGTTTGCGACCGGGTCAATAAACAGGGATGAGAAACATGTAGTGCGATGTTAAAAAGAGAGTGAATAATCCACAACTAACTCACTATCCTATTTCAACACATCAATGTACATAAGTTCATAGTCCTGGATCTGCTTATGCGAGTCCTTGTAATTTATCAACCAGGCCTTCTTTATAGCGTTCATGTATCTTGTCGCATCCTCGAGAAGAGAAGGACTATCTTGTTGTGAGAACCCAGAAATTATTTCCAGACCCTCCTGTGTATATTTGTCAATCCAGGATCAACTTGACAACACAGTGAAATGGTATCATTGCAGAACATTAAAATAAGTATAAGTTTAACAACTCTTGCCACAAGGCATACATACTGGAATGTCTCAAGACATTTATTACAATCAGAAACACGGCGGAATATATAACGCGTAGAAACTCCATCTCAGCCACAGGCAGTCGATGTAGTTAACGTGACCTCACTCCTACGGATCGCCATAGTTGTCATAGTCATCACATTCGTCTTCATGAAACTCTGTTGTTCAACAAAAGTATTGCCATGAGTACATTACGTACTCAACATGCCTCCCACGGGGAAGGTCCTAATAGATACATGTGGCTTCAAAGGAAGGCTGTATGGCTCATTTGCATAAAAGCTAATTTTGTTTGAAAATAACATAATACATGAATAATAGCAGCTTTAGATGAAAACATGTTTTCTCTCTAGAATAACTTTCATCAAGTGAGGATCCTCGATCAACTCACGTCCTTCATAGGTTTCAAGAATAGTGGCAAAGAGGGAATAAGCAAAACAGGTCCCATACGTCAAGAAAGATTCATGTGTTGCCCATGACCGTGGACACGGCTATTTGAATAGTTTTACACTCTGCAGAGGTTGTACACTTTACCCACACGACACAATCCCGACTTGTTGCCACAAGCCGTCGCTAGCATAGTACACCATTTGGTATACCGGCAGGGAGATTGTGATGAGGTCTTTCATTAGACCAAACTTACTGTGCCAAGCCCACTAGGTTTCAACACGGAAGTAACCACAGTTCATAGTCCGGGCCCCCCTTTTGTGCCGAGGATACTCCTCGCAAGGCAGCTATCCCATCTGCGGTATGGCGATGACGACAATAAGAGTGAACTAACTAATTAACCAAGCCAGTGCCCATATAGCATGTGGTTGTACTGTTATCACAATCTTCAAATCCAAGACTTATTAGGCCTCAAGCGGCACGGGCGACTGATTGCCCCCTTCAACACGTGAAGGGCGGCCAATTGCTCCTTCAATCCTTGATTCAGCTGTCACTTGCACCAGTATTCAGATGGTAAGTTTCACCCAGAGTAGAAGAGAGTAGAGGAGATCAACAAGGGCCAACTGGCCTAGCTCAGCGATACGTTTCAACTGTCAATGACTCAGAGGTCATTCAACAAAGCACCTATAGGATAAGCATGGCTAAGCATTTCTACTCTACTGAAACTATATACTTCTACACAGGTGTCAAGTAAATAGGCGACAAGCGGATCAAGGTAATGTGTCAATGGACACGCTAGCTACGAGAATTAAAATAGCATGCATATAGTAACAATAAAACTCAATGCAATTTTGTAAACCATAGGATAAGTATGATCAAGGAGGAGGCATGCCTTCATTGTTGAGTCCTTCTTCAGTAACCTGTTATGTCCATGTCCAATATCGATATCGTCACTCCCTACTCGTCGAAACGATAGCAAAAGACAAACAATAAATACCAAAGCAATACTAAATCCAAATAACATTCAAAACAATTTAAGAGTGGATGGATAACAAGATATTGTTCAAGATGGAGATTCTGAAATGAGGTAGCATGATAGGGAGGTACAAGATATGATTCAACGAAGGGACAAGGTTAAGTTGACACGATTGAGGAAGGCTTTGCAATCAAGACTAAAGTTCTGTTATGAACTAGTAGTGCCCACCACACATCTCGACTAACCATGTAGAAAACTACCATATAACAAACACATTGACATCAGCACTCATGGAATGGAACCATCCTATGCATTTTAACTACACAAACTCAACATGACATGATAAAGGTGAAAGTTAACCACGATAAATATTTAGATCGATAGAATCTAAATATTTACAATGGTCAGTTGCAACCAAGCATATACATCAACTATATAATAACTGAAAAGCAAGTGTTGCGTAATATGACCAAACCAACATTATATACCATACTAGTTAAGCAATCAAACATCATTCAACAACATGAATTGAATGATCTAGGTATAGCCCTAAAACACAATCAAAATAAAATAGGACCAAATCCACTACATCAAATCAATTCGTTTGTCAAACAATTAACAACAAACAATACAACCCATGGAACAAATGGATGAAAAACTATCCTAGACATGATATGTTAAGAGTAATGATCAACCACAAATAAATATTCGAATGAATCCAAATATTTATAATGGTCAACAACAAGCTAAGTGTAAACCTCAATCATAAAACTATAAAAAGCATTTATAGCAAAGAGCCAATGCATTACTATGGTCAAAACTAAATAAACAAATAAATCAAGACACATCTTCACACGAGGCATGTGAGCATATCATCACTAGAGGTCTCAATGAATAACACATGCATCACACACACGAGTGATCATGATAATATACTAAACCTAGGATATGGTCTTATTACTAAAGAACGACTAATACCAATAACCACTAGCAGTTATAATATCACCACAAACACAACTCAACTAACATGAAAGATAAACTAGTCTAAGCATGCGATGAACTATTGCAACACATATACAACACTCATAATAGTAACATGAGACAAGTCAATCATATAAGAGCAACACAAGTACAACTATAACACATGGAACATAATAACCCATGAAAGATCACTAGCATGACTTGATGTCTAGACTTAGGCATACCACAAATGAAACAGTAAGATAGACCAGATATGATGCTAAGCATGGATGATCATCACACGAGATACCAAAATATGCAACTAATAAAATGCAACGTGTAACTATGAGATAACCTAGTTGATAACAAGTGACCTAAAGATCAAGCACGACGTTAGCATACAACCCTACCATGCTAGTTATGATAAATGAGAACATGGAAACATACTAAGCACGTAGGAAAGTATACAACTAGATCATCTCATCAACCAAATCAACATGCGTTATAGAAGCACGAATATCAAGATCATGACATGCATTTCTATGTAGTCATGATACACTTGCAAATATATAAAAGGTACACAACTAAGCATCATACAACACACGGATTGGTACACACACGTTATGCAATCAAGTTATACAATCGAACATCATGACACAGTATTGATAAGGCAAGAAATTCTTAAATAAAAGAATGTATGGTATCAACAAATCACTATGATATATCTACCAAGTAAACGTTAACCAAATGTATGAACATAAGGTACAAACTACCAATGATATAACACATGGTAGGCATACAACCAAATATGACTTCTACTTGAGTAAGTACTAACATGACATGTCAATCAACTAAGCATGCATAGCTACCATCCTAGGTAAATAAAATAACTTGGATAATCAACAAGAAATAATAAAGCAAATTATATGCAACAAGCATAACCTATAGATAGCAATACAAATCTACAACATGGTATAAAGGAACCAACACCATGTAATCTTGGATAACATCAAAAAAGAGTAACAGCTAAGTAATAATATTATATGCAATGAACTATAATGTAGTCACTTCCAAATAACAAAGCATTTCAATAGACATCTAGTATGAAGAGAGCTATGCAACAACACATAGGAAAAAATATATAAATATCAATCGTAGGCATGTCACGGATTCAAACCGATAAAACAAGCATGCGGCATGGATGGAAATTAATATGTAAACCATATCTAAACATCGCCATGCCAAACAAAATTAAAATAAGACATGAAATATTCCATGCTTTGATAAACAAATCAAATCCTAGAATAATCCTACAAAACTATAAACATGGCGAACGTTCACCAAATATTGTACGTGCATAATAGGGAAACATGCTACACAAAAATATCACACAAGACAACATATGAACTAAAATCAATTAATACAATAATCCTTACAATAAACATATACATGGTAATAATTCACAAAACTTGTACGAGGCATATACTACGACTACGCACCGCACCCAAGAAGATATCAACGTGAGACAACATGTTAAACAATTTTAAATAACTATAATCGATAAATAAATCAAGCAAGACATGACACACCAAAATTACGAGGTGAATACCATGCACTCCTAGGCATCTCAAGAACATATGGAAATAACAATATATTAACACCAAAGTTCACCGATGAATTCTACACATAACCATGCAACACTATTTTAAAACTATTGTTTTAATCAACAAAAGAGACTAGATAAAATCTATATTAAATCTAGATTGACTAAACAAGTAATCTATCTCATCCACGGGGTTGCTACAACCATTTAAAACATTTCTTCTATTGTGGTCAAGATCAAACGATGAACAAAAGCGATGGAAATATGACCATGGCCTACGGTTTATGCGACGGATAGCATCAACGCGACCAACGATAAACATAGGAGGAACCATGATGTCTAGGAGATAACTTAAGCGATATTTTGAAGGTGCATAAAAGGAATTGGATAGAAACTCACCGAGCGCGAAGAATCAATCCGAAGAACTCGATGAACAGTGTATACGAACATGCTGAATTCTTTGCGTGTGGTCTACGAAACGCGGTCGTTCTTCTCTGAATGGATTCGTGGTTTGGAGAAGGACCTTGGGGTGCAAGGGTGCTGATGGAGATGGTCTATGTCACAGGGATCGAGACCTCGCGTTCATGGACAGCAAGAGTTCAACGTGAAAACTTGGAAGAACTGGTAAGGGAGAGAGAACGGGTTGTTGCGGGCATGGAAGAGGAGGTAGAGGCGCACAATATGATGGCTTCAGTATTGGAATTGGTTGCGACTTAATGGGAACGGGAGGAGTGGATGCTAGTGCGTGTACGTTTCATCTTCTCTGTATGTGAGCGTAGAGAGGAAGGAGAGGAGGCGTGGGAAGAAGAAGAGGTTTCCCTGGATGGGAGAGATGGCAAGTGGAGAGAAATAGGCAGGGAGGAGAAATTAAAGGAGGATGCATCAGTTTCCTATGTACGTGTAGGGGGTGTCTTGGTGGCTATTTCTCTCCTGGATGCGAACATACAGAGAATGGAGAAGAGGAGGTGCTAGCTGGTTTGTTATTGGGCCATTTGGCCAGGCCCATGAGGAAGAAGTGATGGGAAATAAAATAAGAGAGCAACAGAAAAACAACAGATGGGCTGGGCCCATGCGGTTTGGGAAAAGTGAAGATGTGGGTTGCTCACGGGAAGAATAGAGAGATGTATCGGGCTACGAAATTCATCACATAGTTTTACAAGGAGAAAATGAAATGTTTTCCTTTAGGAAAGGAAAATCTAGAAAGGAATTACAAGCTCGAACACATATCAAAAGAAATGAGAAAACCAAAAATACATACTCGCATTTTTAAATATGGCAAAAACAAAACAAAATCCAGTTAAAAGAAAAGAATGAAACGCAAATTTAATTTAAGTTGGCATTAGATCAAATTAACTCCACCAAAATTATGAAAACTCAATTTAAGCTTTATATTAACAAACAAATTTTCTCGCCCTGAATTTTGGAAAACTTTTCTTAAACATTCCGAGAATCAGGATGTTACAAATCTAACCCCCTTAAAAGAAATCTCGTCCCCGAGATTCGGGCTGACTAAAGAGAATGGGTTTGGTTTAGCTTTGTCTTCGACATAGTTCTTCTCAGAGAAACTTGTGGGGTCACTTTCGATTCTGAACTTGGTGACAAGCGACTTCAGGTCTTGGTGGGAGATACTTCTTTTGTCGAGATTATTTCTAGCTTGATGAAGAGTTGTAAACGATCCTTCGGTCTTGGCGATGGTAATCTGATGGCTTCTCTAAGTGGTTCAACATTCTACAGTCTTGACCTTCTTCTGTAGGTTAACCTTTGGTGCAGATAGACTCTTTGATCCTTCTTCAGGATGAAGTTTATGGTAGGTGCGGTGAAGGTCTTCAAATCTTAGTCTTATATGCAAATGAAGGTCTTCAAATATTCGATCTCGACGCGAGTCACCGTCTACTACCCCTCTTAAAAGAGGTTTTCCATGGTGTTCACTTTGATAATAGATCTCCAAGAACGATGTTCCACTTCTTTCCTCTCAAACTGTCTAGGGTTTATAGAGAAGAGAGAAAGAGCATAAGAGGAGTAAAAGAATCCTACACAAGGCGGAGATACCCCAAAAGATAAACAAAAGAAAACACCGATATAACCATGAAGCTATCCAAATAAAAATCAAAAGCAACTCATTGAGGCAAATAGTTCTTTAGTATGACTGCATAGGAAAACACCAAAAATATGCAGACAATACTCACACAAAAAAGGTTTTGCGTCTCCAAGCTACGAGTTCTATCACTACAAGGGTGTTAACCAACCTAATCCTATATGGCTGGTCACAATAAATCTTCGGGCAAATCTTCGACGTTGACGATTGGATCATGATCGATGGTTGTTGCTTTCTTGAGGTCTCGAAGTGTCTTCTCTTGGAAAAATGTTGCTACTCTAAGCTCCAGGGGTTGAAGCTATCTTGAAATTCTTGGCACATTGTTTGAAGCTTCTGACTTTTCAACACCAAGGGCAGGGAAAAGGGTTTCACATACTATAAAGAAGAGGGTAAAGAAGTAGAGTTTAAAATTCAATTGAATAAGATGAGATGATAATAACAATATTGAAGGAGAAGAGTATGAGAATGATCCTTTTCAAAATAGTTTTTCTTATAACAATAGTCCCTAAGGCTTTCCATTTCTAACTAAGGCCACGCGACTAGGTCGACATCGGCTCTGATACCACTTCTGTGAGAACCCGGAAATTATTTCCAGACCCTCCTGTGTATATTTGTCAATCCAGGATCAACTTGACAACACAGTGAAATGGTATCATTGCAGAACATTAAAATAAGTATAAGTTTAACAACTCTTGCCACAAGGCATACATACTAGAATGTCTCAAGACATTTATTACAATCAGAAACACAGTGGAATATATAACGCGTAGCAACTCCATCTCAGCCACAGGCAGTCGATGTAGTCAACGTGACCTCACTCCTACGGATCGCCATAGTTGTCATAGTCATCACCTTCGTCTTCATGGAACTCTGTTGTTCAACAAAAGTATTGCCATGAGTACATTACGTACTCAACATGCCTCCCACGGGGAAGGTCCTAATAGATACATGTGGCTTCAAAGGAAGGTTGTATGGCTCATTTGCATAAAAGCTAATTTTGTTTGAAAATAACATAGTACATGAATAATAGCAGTTTTAGATGAAAACATGTTTTCTCTCCAGAATAAATTTCATCAAGTGAGGATCCTCAATCAACTCACGTCCTTCATAGGTTTCAAGAATAGTGGCAAAGAGGGAATAAGCAAGACAGGTCCCATACATCAAGAAAGATTCATGTGTTGCCCATGACCGTGGACACGGCTATTCGGATAGTTTTACACTCTGTAGAGGTTGTACACTTTACCCACACGACACAATCCCGACTTGTTGCCACTAGCCGTCGCTAGCATAGTACACCATTTGGTATACCGGCGGGGAGATTGTGACGAGGTCTTTCATTAGACCAAACTTACTGTGCCAAGCCCACTAGGTTTCAACACGGAAGTAACCGCGGTTCACAGTCCGGGCCCCCCTTTTGTGCCGAGGATACTCCTCGCAAGGCAGCTATCCCATCTGCGGTACGGCGATGACGACAATAAGAGTGAACTAACTAATTAACCAAGCCAGTGCCCATATAGCATGTGGTTGTACTGGTATCACAATCTTCAAATCCAAGACTTATTAGGGCTCATGCGGCACGGGCGACTGATTGCCCCCTTCAACACGTGAAGGGCGGCCAATCGCTCCTTCAATCCTTGATTCAGCTGTCACCCGCACCAGTATTCAGATGGTAAGTTTCACCCAGAGTAGAAGAGAGTAGAGGAGATCAACAAGGGCCAACTGGCCTAGCTCAGCGATACGTTTCAACTGTCAATGACTCAAAGGTCATTCAACAAAGCACCTATAGGATAAGCATGGCTAAGCATTTCTACTCTACTGGAACTATATACTTCTACACAGGTGTCAAGTAAATAGGCGACAAGCGGATCAAGGTAATGTGTCAATGGACACGCTAGCTACGAGAATTAAAATAGCATGCATATAGTAACAATAAAACTCAATGCAATTTTGTAAACCAAAGGATAAGTATGATCAAGGAGGAGGCATGCCTTCGTTGTTGAGTCCTTCAGTAACCTGTTATGTCCATGTCCAATATCGATATCGTCACTCCCTACTTGTCGAAATGATAGCAAAAGACAAACAATAAATACCAAAGCAATACTAAATCCAAATAACATTCAAAACAATTTAAGAGTGGATGGATAACAAGATATTGTACAAGATGGAGATTCTGAATGAGGTAGCATGATAGGGAGGTAAGAGATATGATTCAACGAAGGGACAAGGTTAAGTTGACATGATTGAGGAAGTCTTTGCAATCAAGACTAAAGTTATGTTATGAACTAGTAGTGCCCACCACACATCTCGACTAACCATGTAGAAAACTACCATATAACAAACACATTGACATCAGCACTCATGGAATGGAACCATCCTATGCATTTTAACGACACAAACTCAACATAACATGATAAAGGTGAAAGTTAACCACGATAAATATTTAGATCGATAGAATCTAAATATTTATAATGGTCAGTTGCAACCAAGCATATACATCAACTATATAATAACTGAAAAGCAAGTGTTGCGTAATACGACCAAACCAACATTATAGACCATACTAGTTAAGCAATCAAACATCATTCAACAACATGAATTGAATGATCTAGGTATAGCCCTAAAACACAATCAAAATAAAATAGGACCAAATCCACTACATCAAATCAATTCGTTTGTCAAACAATTAACAACAAACAATACAACCCATGGAACAAATGGATGAAAAACTATCCTAGACATGATATGTTAAGAGTAATGTTCAACCACAAATAAATATTCGAATGAATCCAAATATTTATAATGGTCAACAACAAGCTAAGTGTAAACCTCAATCATAAAACTATAAAGAAGCATTTTTATAGCAAAGAGCCAATCCATTACTATGGTCAAAACTAAATAAACAAATAAATCAAGACACATCTTCACACGAGGCATGTGAGCATATCATCACTAGAGGTCTCAATGAATAACACATGCATCACACACACGAGTGATCATGATAATATACTAAACCTAGGATATGGTCTTATTACTAAAGAACGACTAATACCAATAACCACTAGCAGTTATAATATCACCACAAACACAACTCAACTAACATGAAAGATAAACTAGTCTAAACATGCGATGAACTATTGCAACACATATACAACACTCATAATAGTAACATGAGACAAGTCAATCATATAAGAGCAACACAAGTACAACTATAACACATGGAACATAATAACCCATGAAAGATCACTAGCATGACTTGATGTCTAGACTTAGGCATGCCACAATTGAAACAGTAAGATAGACCAAATATGATGCTAAGCATGGATGATCATCACACGAGATACCAAAATATGCAACTAATAAAATGCAACGTGTAACTATGAGATAACCTAGTTGATAACAAGTGACCTAAAGATCAAGCACGACATTAGCATACAACCCTACCATGCTAGTTATGATAAATGAGAACATGGAAACATACTAAGCACGTAGGAAAGTATACAACTAGATCATCTCATCAACCAAATCAACATGCGTTATAGAAGCACGAATATCAAGATCATGACATGCATTTCTATGTAGTCATGATACACTTGCAAATATATAAAAGGTACACAACTAAGCATCATACAACACACGGATTGGTACAACACACGTTATGCAATCAAGTTATACAATCGAACATCATGACACAGTATTGATAAGGCAAGAAATTCTTAAATAAAAGAATGTATGGTATCAACAAATCACTATGATATATCTACCAAGTAAACGTTAACCAAATGTATGAACATAAGGTACAAACTACCAATGATATAACACATGGTAGGCATACAACCAAATATGACTTATACTTGAGTAAGTACTAACATGACATGTCAATCAACTAAGCATGCATAGCTACCATCCTAGGTAAATAAAATAACTTGGATAATCAACAAGAAATAATAAAGCAAATTATATGCAACAAGCATAACCTATAGATAGCAATACAAATCTACAACATGGTATAAATGAACCAACACCATGTAATCTTGGATAACATCAAAAAAAGAGTAACAGCTAAGTAATAATATTATATGCAATGAACTATAATGTAGTCACTTCCAAATAACAAAGCATTTCAATAGACATCTAGTATGAAGAGAGCTATGCAACAACACATAGGAAAAAATATATAAATATCAATCGTAGGCATGTCCCGGATTCAAAACCGATAAAACAAGCATGCGGCATGGATGGAAATTAATATGTAAACAATATCTAAACATCGCCATGCCAAACAAAATTAAAATAAGACATGAAATATTCCATGCTTTGATAAACAAATCAAATCCTAGAATAATCCTACAAAACTATAAACATGGCGAACGTTCACCAAATATTGTACGTGCATTAGGGAAACATGCTACACAACAATATCACACAAGACAACATATGAAACTAAAATCAATTAATACAATAATCCTTACAATAAACATATACATGGTAATAATTCACAAAACTTGTACGAGGCATATACTACGACTACGCACCGCACCCAAGAAGATATCAACGTGAGACAACATGTTAAACAATTTTAAATAACTATAATCGATAAATAAATCAAGCAAGACGTGACACACCAAAATTACGAGGTGAATACCATGCACTCCTAGGCATATCAAGAACATATGGAAATAACAATATATTAACACCAAAGTTCACCGATGAATTCTACACATAACCATGCAACACTATTTTAAAACTATTGTTTTAATCAACAAAAGAGACTAGATAAAATCTATATTAAATCTAGATTGACTAAACAAGTAATCTATCTCATCCACGGGGTTGCTACAACCATTTAAAACATTTCTTTTATTGTGGTCAAGATCAAATGATGAACAAAAGCGATGGAAATATGACCATGGCATACGGTTTATGCAACGGATAGCATCAACGCGACCAACGATAAACATAGGAGGAACCATGATGTCTAGGAGATAACTTGAGCGATATTTTGAAGGTGTATAAAAGGAATTGGATAGAAACTCACCGAGCGCGAAGAATCAATCCGAAGAACTCGATGAACAGTGTATACTAACATGTTGAATTCTTCGCGTGTGGTCTACGAAACGCGGCCGTTCTTCTCTGAATGGATTCGTGGTTTGGAGAAGGACCTTGGGGTGCAAGGGTGCTGATGGAGATGGTCTATGTCACCGGGATCGAGACCTTGCGTTCATGGACAGCAAGAGTTCAACGTGAAAACTTGGAAGAACTGGTAAGGGAGAGAGAACGGGTTGTTGCGGGCATGGAAGAGGAGGTAGAGGCGCACAATATGATGGCTTCAGTATTGGAATTGGTTGCGACTTAATGGGAACGGAAGGAGTGGATGCTAGTGCATGTACGTTTCATCTTCTCTGTATGTGAGCGTAGAGAGGAAGGAGAGGAGGCGTGGGAAGAAGAAGAGGTTTCCCTGGATGGGAGAGATGGCAAGTGGAGAGAAATAGACAGGGAGGAGAAATTAAAGGAGGATGCATCAGTTTCCTATGTACGTGTAGGTGGTGTCTTGGTGGCTATTTCTCTCCTGGATGCGAACATACAGAGAATGGAGAAGAGGAGGTGCTAGCTGGTTTGGTATTGGGCCATTTGGCCAGGCCCATGAGGAAGAAGTGATAGGAAATAAAATAAGAGAGCAACAGAAAAACAACAGATGGGCTGGGCCCATGCGGTTTGGGAAAAGGGAAGATGTGGGTTGCTCACGGGAAGAATAGAGAGATGTATCGGGCTACGAAATTCATCACATAGTTTGACAAGGAGAAAATGAAATGTTTTACTTTAGGAAAGGAAAATCTAGAAAGGAATTACAAGCTCGAACACATATCAAAAGAAATGAGAAAACCAAAAATGCAGACTCGCATTTTTAAATATGGCGAAAACAAAATAAAATCCAGATAAAAGAAAAGAATGAAACGCAAATTTAATTTAAGTTGGCATTAGATCAAATTAACTCCACCAAAATTATGAAAACTCAATTTAAGCTTTATATTAACAAACAAAATTTTCTCGCCCTAAATTTTGGAAAACTTTTTCTTAAACATTCCGAGAATCGGGATGTTACACTTGTTCACGCAATGAATCTAGAACTTCAAACCACTTCGCCCTAAGATTTAGTGACAAGACATACCAATGCCCGTCATCTGGACCGCGGCCCAACTACTGCAAAGCAGGGAATAGCAGCTGCAAAAAAGTTAAAAGGCAGTAAGCATAGAAGGAATTGGAAAAGAAACAAAACTACCAAGATAACAAAATGGTCATGAAATTCACATGGGAGGCAACTAGAAAAAGAAGTTATCAGGGCAGAAAGGTCAAAGTTGCCAGTGTGCATGAAACAGGTTATCATGACATGAAGAACAAACAATATCCGCAAATAACAGGAAGTTACATGATATTAACAGAAAGTTACCAAGACACTAACTGTAAAGTTACCAGATCCAGCAAACATAACATACCTGATCCTGGTGACTAAGAATGTAAGACTTGTCCCGTCGAAAATACTTCAGTAAACACTTGGATTTGAAGTCTCCTATCAACAGATACACAGAGAGCACCCAAGGGAAGATGAGCCTGTTTGGCGTTTTCTTATACTGTAGAACGCGACCATGTAACTCGGCAATGCTGGTTGATAGTTGCCCAACTCCCTCCACACAATTGGCAAGCTCACCGAGGGTGACCCACCTACCATCAATGTCGATGACCCTAACACTACAAAATACAAAAAAAAAAGATTAAAAAAATACATTTCAAAAAATAGCACACAAATAATGATTTGTGTTAAAAAAGATGAGAAAAAGGATGGAAACATACTCTTTAATCTTAGAGTTAGAATCTGTAGTATGCTTGATAACTTCATTGTAAACATACTCTTCCTCCTCGCTCGGTGTGAGGGTGGCAAAAGGCGGGAGCAGGTATTTGGACGGGTGGGTGACCCTAACTTTCCGAATAAAGGATTTAGGGGTTGAACTGCGTACTAAATGCTCTGTGCGAGGTGATAACTCTGGTATAACAAATGTTGGACTTTGAGGGTTGTCTGGTAGAAACAGAAAAAATAGAAAAACATGAGTTATCAGCACATGGGAGAAAGAATTATCAAGTGATGGGTCAAAACTTATCAACTGCCACATGTTTTGATTATCAAGTGGTGGTCCATAGTTGAAAAACAAAGAAAGGGGTTTGTGCAAGGGTTGCAATGTTCATGGAGCAGGAAAAAAATCACCTATTTGAACATTAGATTTCCCTTTTAATGCTGGATTGCCATGCTCAAATTCTTCCCACCACATGAGAACCTCATCATCCTCAATCTCAACATCATACACTTGCACACGACCAGCTTCCGGTGTTACTTAAATAAAAAAAGAGCGATGAGGACATGAACAATAGTGATAAACAAGGTAAATTGTTGCAAAAAACAAGTATTAAAAATTGAGACAAGATACAAAAAAGTTATCAGGAACACAATATAGAAGATACCAAGTAATGTGAATGTGGATTACCAGCACACATGTATGGGCCTTTTAAGGAACAAATTAGATAACACTGGTGCATAACGAGGAACAGTTGTGATATCAACAAATCATCATAACATGTAAAAAAGAAGACCAAAAAGAATTGTATAGCCCAGAATTGGTAAAGAATGCATATGTGGCTGGAGTTATGGTGTCAATGGATCATAAATTGTCAGGATTTGAACATTTGAGTTACCAAGGTAGTGTCATATAGACTTATCAGGGTGATTAAAAAATGAGGGAATAATAAAAAAGTTCAGATGAATAAGAGTACACACCTGCTACTACCAGTGCAGTATTGTTTTGTAAGCATGACAATGAATTAAGGAAAATAAATAGGCAATGATAGGAGATGTATGTATCACGTGCTTACTAAAAAGTCAGTAACGGATAACATCGGCTTTCAAAACTGACAAAGTTACCAGGGAGGGAAGAGGATGGAGTTATCGTCTATGCTAGCATCATACAAAATATTGTAGCGGACACAACAGAAATATATATTCCGGGTACTGAAAGCACATATGTTCATTTACATCACACAAAGCATAGAAGTAGTATTACATTCATCCATACACACGGAATGATAGCAAGTTCCAAACACATAAATAAAAAGAGCACACCAAGGCACAAACAATATGATGAACACTGACATATCTCAATCCATCACTCTCGCTGCATAAAAGCGAAGACACAAGGTCTTCACTTACCAGAGTTGTTGGGTGGCGGAGCCCAAGCAACCGGTTGCGCCTTGGTAACTTTCATCACTGCCTTGCCCTTCGAGTCAGCATCAACGGGACCTGCGAGCCCTAGAACGGCGACAGGGCCAGTAGCTGGTGCTGCATGTGGTACTTGAGCAGATGGCGCCGCCGCAGGTGCTTCTGGTGCTGCAGGTGGTACTTGAGCAGATGGCGATGCCGCAGGTGCTTTCTGGTGCTGCAGGTGGTACTTGAGCAGATGGCGCCGCCACAGGTGCTTCTGGTGCTGCAGATGGTACTTGAACAGATGGCACCGCCGCCGATGCTTGTGGTGCTGCAGGTGGTACTTGAGCCAATGCTGGTGCAGCTTGAGCCGTTGCAGTTGCTTCAGTAGATGGTGGCACTTGTGGACTCGCACCAAAGATGGCATCAAGCCCAACATAGCAGCTGGGTGGCGTAAAATTACCATCGTATTCTCCAACTCTAGGGGTGCTCGACTCCAACGTAGGGTCAGCTACTGCTTCAAACATCACAAGTAACACACAAATAAGGAAAAATGCATCAGGAAAACATGTAGAGGACATTGTATTTGTTAGTGCCAGAACATTAACTTGAGTTATCATGGATTAAACAGACAAGTTATCAACATAAGAAAGTTAAGTTACCAACCTGTGCCAACAGGATTATGGGTATCATTCTCTTGACCTCCGGCTGTAGCCGTATCAATAGGCATATTGACTCGAGTACCTCCCACAACTTTCTCAGTGACACGAACGGCTCCAGCGGAAAAAGATTCAACACATCGTCAACATAAAACATCATAACATACAAAAAACAAAAACAAAGGTGATGGCGAACATAAATACCTTCACTTCCATCATGCACTCTATTTGGGACGACTTCATTTTCACATTCAACAACCACAGCCATGCTGGCGATATCTTCAACAACAGCAGTAACAGTTGCCGCTGTAGCAAGCTGAAAAATAGCGTCATCAAAAACACCAGCCGATGTCGCCGCAACAGCATCAGATGCGCCCTTGCTAGATGTTGCTGCTTTTTCAGACGGAGATGTCGCTGTGGGAGATTCATCAAGATGGATAACTTCTGTTGTCTCCGACGACGTTGTCTGCGACAATGTTGCCCTTAGTCGTGGAGAGGATCTGGTCTTGGCGAATTTCACCTTTTTCACAGTAGTTTTATCTTTTGAATGACTGAAAAAATCGGTACACAAGGGTAGTAGTGAGATTACACATGTTGTTAAACCTAAGTTACCACATGTTTCAAACAAAAAAAGATGTCGCATACTTCAGGTATAAGTAGCATCCAGGGAAAAAATTACAGAGTTATCAAGGACTAGAAATATAAAGTTATCAAATGATATGAACAAAAAAACCAGCAATTAGTTTTGAATAACTGCAAACTAGAAAGGTATGTGAACACCTTTTTCCTGATACACTTGGTGAACCCTTAGCAGCAGCAACTTGTTTCATAGGTGCACTGAATGAAAAAAATAACCAAATGTTACAAGCACATACAACTATCAAGATTGGTAACTCTAAATTATCAGGGGGGCAAAGTTGAGTTATCAATGTTCATCAAAATAAGTTATTAGACAAAAATAACAAAATAACCATCTTGCCAGTATGTGTAAAACAAAACTATAGTTTCAATGCACATGAAAACAGTATAGAAAAACAAAAAAAGAACTACTGAACATAAACGAAAGTAACAATGTGAATACCTTTTCACTGGTGCAATCCCTGAATCCTTAGCAGCAACAGATTGTTTGCCGGGGGCCCTGCAAAGGAAAAATGAGCAAGTTGATCACCAGCATGAAATTACCCAAACTACCTTACTCAAACAACTGTATTTATCATGTTGTTTCAGGCACATAATTGATAAAAAGGACCATGGAAATAATAATTCACCTGCGTGGGGCCTCCTTCCGCACGGTGGATAGTGGGACGGAGACACTGGTTCCCTTTTCAGCCACACGTATACCAAGCTCCTGGAGCACAACTTTCTTCACAGCTAAATGAATCTCAGATGTTGACAGTGCAATTGGTGAAGACGGCCTTTGCGATGGGCTGGGAGGCACAACTGGTGAAGTTGGACGGGGGGGTGATGGCACAGTTGGTGAAGCTGAATGGGAGGGTGATGGTAGCCTCAGTTTCTTGCGCCTCTGGTAAGCCAAATTTTTCAGAAGCTGAGTACCGCACCGCTTGACAGAAGATTCAGTGGCCGCCTCAGCTTGCGTGTCTGTCAGACCTTGCCGGCTAAGCCCTCCATCACCTGATTCAACGGATGCTGCATGAGATGTGCTAGTGAGTAAGATCTGAGACTCATGGAGGTTATCATCGATAGGGCGGACAGGAGTGTCTTCAACATCTAGTCATGTGCCATCATGAGCTTTGACAGTTGCACCATCAAGATGTGTGGTGTCATCATCAACTGGACCGCTGCCCATATCTACATCCACGGTACCACTGCCTGAAGCAACAAAAGGATCTTTATGGCTACGACGAACAACTCGATAGTCATCATCATCATCGAAGTCAGCGTCAGAGTCAGAATCATTGCCTCCGTGATACTCGTCATCACTGTCAGAATCTTTAGCAACATTCTTTCCAGCGCTTTGTGGCCGCCTGCCTTGCAATGACCGCGTAGTCCTTGACGTCGTACGGGCGGCAGAGGAGATAACGTTCAATCCAGCGTCTAGCTGACGAGATGCATCTGAATGGCCCTCATCATCTAAAGCGGTGAATGATTCCACAAGATTGCCTAGGATGTCAGCCATGGCGGACGTGAACCGAGCAACTATCTGAGTTGATTTGGCAAATTTTTGTTCAACATAAAAATGCAAAAAGAATAGAAATAACTAGTAAGTTATCACCAAAATGCAACAAAAGTTATCATGAGTTAACAAAAAAAGCACACACAAAAAGAACAATACCAAAAACAAATGTGTGGTGTCGTTGCAGTAAACAAATGAATGTATTCATGATTTAGCAAACATTCAGTCACCATGAAAATGAAGATCAATATATGAGAAAGCTAAAACAGCACAGTTAGATATCAGCAAAAAAACTTAAGTTATCTTAGAATCATCATAATAAATGCAACCAAAGTTATCATGATATCAAGTTATCACAGGAAATGCTACAAAGTTATCAAGGCATTGCACTAATAATTATCACATGGTTGCATCATAATTATTATCTTTTATAGAGGATATGACACATTGGAAACAGACAAATTAGTAAAGAGTGTCAAGTTGGCATCAAAAGAGGGTCACCACATTGAGTGCAACAAATAAGTTGTCAGCCAATGAAAGAACATAAAATAGCAAAAAAATCAAGAAACTAGGTTACATGCTCACCTCTTGACTGCAGCTTGGGGCAGTATGAACACGCATAAACTTGTCAAGACCTTCCAGGCCACCAAACAGACAGAAATTAATGCCAAACTCAGGCTTCAACTTGAAAAAATGTAGCGACATGACAGATAAGTAACAACAAAAAACAATGAAAAGAAAATGCAGTTGCAAAGCAGTCTGTGAACTGAAAGACATAGATATAGATTACCGGTAGTTTCCCGAAAGAAACTTTGTCAGCCTGAACATCCTTGTTGAGGACAAGAGTTATCAGCTTCTTTGTCCAGACATTGATGGGAAAAGGACCATCAGGCAATACAATGCCAAGTCCAGAAAGATCAATCGCATGAATGTACAGTAGCTGATAAGAAAAACACAAGCATCATGGTAAACACAAACAAAAATCAGACACAAAATGACAAAGAAATGACAAATGACAAAAGAGAAGGTAAGAGGAAAGCATCGTCACTTACATTGTAGAAGAGAAGGCAACCCCTGGTAGGCTTGCGTTTCAGCAGCGCCTTGTGTAGTTCATCAGCAATAAATTTGGACCAATTGAGATTTTTAATACCATCGATGTCACGCTGCAAGTTAAAAAACAGAAAGAAACTGAAGTTCACCGAATGCACCAAAAAACAATATGAAAGTTACCACACTGACATATAGTAAAGTTATCAGGCACACAAGAAAGAAAATGACATAATTACAAAAAAACTTACCAGCACAGCATACCATCGGGGGCTAACTTTGTTGGAGGTGGTCGGGGCAATGACTGTATTCCCCGCAAGCAGAAGCCACATACGCTTGAAAGTATCATCAGAATTTTCAGAACCCTTTATGAGATCAACGAGATCAGTCATTTTAGGGGCATATCCAAGCTCGCCAAACAACTCAAGCCCTAACTCAATATCAGCTTCAGATGGGAGGTTGTAAGGGACATCATTCCCTCCACGCGGCACGCCCATAACACGATGCACGTATTCCTCATTGACCGGAAGCCTGCCTCGGCCTGGTACGACCACCTCACGCGAATTGGGGTCGTAGAGATCAGCAAGCCACACACTGAGATTGCTGAATAGATGGTCACATTGGATATTCCGAAGGCTAGTTAAATCCATATCATCAATGGCACCCTTCCTGTCATCATTCATGTCCTTGCATGCTAGAAGAAGCGAACTAGGTGAGGCTCTGTTCCGCAGAGGAGGGCGTTTCGCCTTTTTCAAAGGAACCTCATCGATTCCATCACCATCTCCTTTGCGCTTCCTCGGCATTGTCTCCCTGACACGTAGGAAAAAAAGGAAAGCGAATGAAACCATTAGATGACTTTGAAAAACTGATATCACAATTAACTGCAACATTTATAAAACTGGTGTTTGACAAAGCAATAATACGGCTGATAAAAGGAAACAAGCAAACTGCACTTGGTTCATCGCACCTGCTAAAAAAAGTAAAACAGATGGCACAGGTATATAAAAAGCATGTGTGACTGATAATTGAGGCACAATGCAATTGGTAAGTTACAACCAAATTACCAGTGATAAGAAATAGCATTCACACATGTTCATTAATAAACCAACCAAACAAATGAATGAGAAATCAGCATTGTGCTACATCTAGTTAGTCTAGAAAAACTACTAGTAACTACAGTAAGATGACAGTGGTAAGTGTAATACCATCATCATGATAATTTAACCATAACAAGACAACACCGATAAATAACAGAGTTTCAGCATCTGGTAATTTGAGTGCAATGCCATTGGCAAGTTCAATATACACATCATGATATTTGAACAGAATAAGACATCACAAGCAAACCAAGCATTGTAAACATGCTAATTGGAGCACCACAAAAGCATAATCAATAGACACACCGCATCAAACAAAACCAACATAAAACAACATTATGTGAAAAAACTTAGGGTTACTTTTCAAATCATCAGCCACTGATGCACAACTTGAAATCCATAAACACCAAACACTATTGGATGTCCTAAACAACCACATCCACAACACTAATACCAGACCAAAATCCTTATAAGAACCGACCATACTTACCACCACTAAGACCTATCCACACCCATGCTTACCACAAAAATAAACCAGATGTCTGAACCATATTCAACTGGAATTAGAAGGCGGCCTAATGTAACCTAATAGCAACAACAACGGCCAGAATCGAAGGGTCCGAGCACCAAAAATCAACGGCGAAGCATGAAGGCGGAGCGACAGGAAATACAAAGCGGGGCGGGTGGGTGGGTGGGGGAAGGGGGGATGCGAAATGGGTTGTACTTTTAACAAACTGTAAATGGGTTGTAGTAAACCACCCACACATTAAATTCTGTTTTGAACGGTTGGTTGAAATGGGCTGTACTTTTAACAAACTGTAAATGGGCTATATTAAATTCCATTAGAATTCAAAAATGGGCTACACATTCTTACAGATCTCAAATGGGCTATAAGTTCTCTGCCACACACTGGTCTTCTTGCTCCAGCCGCCCAAAGCAGCACCGGTCGTGCCGCCTGCTCCTGCCTCCCGTGGCCGGCTATGCTGCCGTGGAGGCCTCACCGCCCCCTACTACTCCCACCACTGGCCAGGTCATCCCTCCACTCACCCACACCCCCTGTTATTCTACCGCGATGACAGCGCAGCCGAACCAGTCAACCCTCGTACTCCACTTCGCGTGTGCATCCACTGTCGCGTCTTCCCCGGCTCCGCGCCGTCCCCTTCCCAGGCCTCGCCGTCGTCCACCGCCGTGGTGCTCTCGGCGCGGCGTGGTCAATGTGGTCAAGGAACGACTTCCATCGGACGTGGACTGTACGTGGAGAGGCTGACAGCTGGGTCCACGGCAACCGCAAGGAAGTGCCTCCTTATTACGGGCAAACTAATTATTCCTCCACCTGACAGCGGGGACCCACCGGACGGGCCACCGTATTTCACAAAAAAAATGATTCGCCCCCTGACTACTAGGACCCACGAGCTACATCTTCGCACGCAAGGAACTGCGTCCAAGAATAAAAAATGATTCGCCCCCCTGACTGCTGGGACCCACCAGCTACATCTTCGCACGCAAGGAAGTGTGTCCAGAAAAAAAACGATTCGCCCCCCGACTGCTGGGACCCACCAGCTACACCTTCGCACGCAAGGAAGTGCGTCCGGACAAAAAAACGATTCGCCCCCCTGACTGCTGGGACCCAGTAGCTACACCTTCACACGCAAGGAAGTGCGTTCGGGCAAAAAAACAAAACGATTCGCCCCCCTGACTGCTGGGACCCACCACCTACATCTTCGCAGGCAAGGAAGTGCCTGATAGTCGGGACCCACCTAGTCGAAGCGTACGTAGCATTGTCATCCTGGTCGCGAACGTGTATGTACATACTGGTCGATGTAGAGGCGTGCATGTGTCGTAGTAGAGGCGCGCACATAGCATGTACACGTATGTACAACGGCCAGGGTGCAAGAAAGAAAATACGGCCACGTATGTGTACATACGGGTGGGGTCTCGAACGCCTACTCGCGCATACGTACGGTGAGGGCTCGTATTCATGGGGAGGCAACAGAATGCGTCGTGTTCATGGGGAGGAAACGGAATGCGTCGTGTTCATCGGGAGGCAACGGAACGCGTGGGAGCCAACCGGCTGGGTCGGAACAGAATGCATGGTCGTGTTCATCGGAAGGACTTGGACGGAACAGGCGATGGAAATGAGGCCTGGCGTACCGCAAAACGAAGGAAACGGACCTCCTACGGTCGAAACGGGGTCCTGTTGATCGGGAGGGGTGTGGCGTACCGCAAAACAAAGAAAACGGACCTCCTAAGGTCAAAACAGGGGTCATGTTGATCGGGAGGGGTGTGGCGTACCGCAAAACGGAGGAAACGGACCTCCTACGATCGAAACGGGGGTCCTGTTGATCGGGAGGGGTGTGGCGTACCGCAAAACGGACGAAACGGACCTCCTACGGTCGAAACGGGGATCATGTTGATCGGAAGGGGTGTGGCGTACCGCAAAACGGACGAAACGGACCTCCTACGGTCGAAACGGGGGTCATGTTCATCGGGAGGGGTGTGGCCCGCAAAACGGGACTCCACAGGATACTGTTCATCTCCACCGTCGACCTCCTCCAGCCTCCACGGGCTACCGTCGACCTCCTCCAGCCTCCACGGGCTCCTGTTCATCCAGACTCCACCGCGCGCTACTCCACCGGCTACTGTTCAACTACCACTCCACGGGCACCCCTCCACTGTCTACTGTTCATCCAGCCCTCCACACCACGGGGTCCTGTTCATCCACCCCTCCACGGGCACCCCTCCATCGTCTACTGTTCATCCAGCCCTCCACACCACGGGGTCCTGTTCATCCACCCCTCAACGGGCACCCCTCCGCCGTCTACTGTTCATCTAGCCCTCCACACCACGGGGTCATGTTCATCCAGAGGCAATGCCACCACTCACTGTTCATCCACCCCCCCCCCCCCCCCGCAACACTCACTGTTCATCCAATCGATCGGCTTCAGTTAGCAGCAGTAGCGAAGGAATCGCTCGATCGGGTTCAGTTAACAGCCATCGATCGATCGCTCATGTTCAGTAACCCGTAGCCTGTAGTGCAATCGCTCGGGTTCAGTTAGAGCCCAACGCCTCGCTCGGGTTCAGTTAGAACCAAAGCCTTGCACACACGCGCGTATGTGTATGAGAGAAACGCGCATCGCTCGCCCCCCGACCTCCCACCATGTCAGGACCCCGACTCAATGCCACATCGATCTAGCATGTAACACCTCATATCACTTTGCAGCCTCACGCACGGTATTCCCACGGGTGTCGCCTTACCTTTGCCCGGGACCGTTTGCGCCTTTTGGCACACGTATATGATAGTGTCGCTAGCATCCATATGATAAGGAGCCCGGGCTGACATGGCTAGTCGTAAACCCAAAGTGGCACTAACTTACAGGGACAGGCATCCATGACCCAACATCGAACGTGTCGGTCATCAGCGAGTGAATCCGGGCTGTAGCACTGGGCTAGCAGGACTCCGGTGAACCGGGCTGTAGCGGGCTAACAGGACTCCGGTATTCATCGCGTGACATTTCCCCGAAGGGACAGACACAGGAACGAAGAAGGACACATGCCGGCCAGCCTAAGTGTTTCGGAGCAGTAGCAAGCTACCATGGCTCAGTGGAAACACTAGGAGACATTTCCCGGTAAGAGAGGCTACCAAGGATAAACAACTAGGTTGTCAGATCCCACACATACCAAGCATTTCAATAACATACACACAATATGCTCGATATGTGCAATACAACATGGCATCACAAAATGACTCTACGACTCAAGTAGTTTATTCAATAGGCTCCGAGGAACGAGATATTACAATCATGGGTCTCATGACCCAACACTCAGAGCATACAAATCAAAGCACATGCGGAAGCTTAACATGTCTGAGTACAGACATCTAGAAATGAAAAAGGCTGAGAAGCCTGACTATCTACCAGATCCTGCCGAGGGCACAAGATCGTAGCTGAGGTAACAAACTAAACGTCGAAGTCCAAGCGGAACTACTAGTGAGACTGAAGTCTCTCTGCAAAAACATAAAATAGGCAAACGTGAGTACAAATGTACCCAGCAAGACTTACATCAGATCTATCTACATATGCATCATTATCAACAAAGGGGGTGGTGGAGTTTAACTGCAGCAAGCCAGCTTTGACTCGGTGGCTAACCTGAACTACGACTGCAAGTAACTCTTTTGAGGTGGCGCACACGAGTCCACATATTCACCATATCAATACACCACTATGGATCCGCTCCCGTCTCCCTACGAGAACGCCATCCATAGCACTCACGCTTATCTTGCGTATTTTAGAGTATCCACTTTCACTTGTCTATGAACTGTACAAGGGGTCCAAGTTTCCATATCCGAGGAATCCGGCTATTCGAATAGATAATGATAACCCTGCAGGGGTGTACTTCTTCACACACGCTTTCGCCACTTATCGCCCTGTACACGTCATGTACCTCGGCAACCTTCAAGCGGAAGCCGGGCGAGGGAGTCGGCCACGACCTGACTAACCGAACAAGTCTCTAGTCCAGGTTTATCGCCTATTCGGGTTCCATCCGCAAGGAGATCCGGTCGGGGTGTCACTCACGGCCCCAAACGATGTGAGCAGGGTTCCCAAGCCCACCATCCGGGTGCCACTTGGTACACCGTGCCACTGTGCCTAGTCTGTCCCAAGCCCACCTGTACCGGGTGCCACTTGGTAGACTACTAACACTACCTACAAACACCAGAAACTAGTTGCAACTCCTGGACAGAGATCATGTTGATTAATAAGTCGAGAGGGGTCGAGTTACCGGAACCCAATGTGTGGTAGTAACTGGTCATGGATCACAAACACAGAACTCAGTTCCTGAAGACGGCTGCAATGAGACAACCCACCATGTACTCCTACATGGCCTCTCACCGCTACCTTTACCAAATCATGTTCACACACTTAGCTCACACATAGTAGGACATGTTCACACGCCTCTGATTCATCCCCGATGAATCAGACCTGACTCAACTCTAAGAAGTAGCAGGCATGACAAACAAGCATGAATGAGTAGGCACATCAGGGCTCAAACAACTCCTACTCATGCTAGTGGGTTTCATCTATTTACTGTGGCAATGACAGGTCATGCAAAGGATAAAGGGGTTCAGCTACCGCAGCAAGTAACAAATATGTCGTTGTTGTCCTAATGCAGTAAAAGAGAGCAGGAGCGAGAGAGTGGGATTTTATCGGAATGAACAAGGGGGTTTTGCTTGCCTGGCACTTCTGAAGATAGCATTGAGTCTTCATCAGTGTCAACGATCACATCATCGGTATCACGTCTATCGAGAGGGGACAAATACCGGCAACACAGAAGGAAATACAATCAATGCAATGCACAATATGATGCATGATCATGACATGGCAAAATGAATGTGTTTTGGGCTAATGCATCTAGCAACAAGTTAAATGAAGTTGGTTTGAACCCTAGGTTCAAATTCAAACTCCACATGTGATTATTTAAATGCCATTTATATGATTTGTGCTAAACAGCAGTTATAAGTTGTTCTAACATGCATGAAAATGGTACAGATGGATTCCTTGAATTTTTCTGATAATTTTTCATATATAATTTATTTAATTTGGAGTTACGGTTGAATTTCTATGAATTTTCGAAGTTTTGGATATTTTCTGAAATAAATAAATCATTTCTGATTTATTTAAAAACTCCAGAAAACATTTACTGCATCAGTATGACATCACCCTGACGTCATCAGGTCAAAAGGGCGGGTCCAAGTCAAACCTGACGTGTGGGGGCCACACGTCAGTGTCACAGGGCTGCTTAGCTCACTGACAGGTGGGACCAGGTCAACAGCCACGTCAGCTTGGTCAAAGCTGACGTGTGGGCCCACGGTGATTAGGTTAAGACTTAACAGAAAATGATAAGGATTAAATAAGGGCGTGGAGCCCATACGTCAGCGGCTCTGGGGAGGGTTAGCTGGCCGTGATTAGTGCTAATCACGCGGCCACGTCGGCTAGTGACGCCGGCGACCATGGCGACGGCGGGACCTCGCCGGAGTTACTCGGGATGGCGCTACAGCCCACGGCTGGTCGCGCTGAGGGCACCAAGAGGGATCCCGTGCTCCCGCGCATCTAGTGGCGCACGCAGCTGGGCACAGGGAGGCCGGGGTTCGCCGGAAACGGGCTCCTGGCGGCGGCCGGAGTTCGGGCGTCGGGCATTTCGACGCTGCTGCTCACAAACGAGGGAGCTGAGGCGCTGGAGGGGCTCTACGGGTCGCGGCAAGCACAACGGGTGCATGCCCGTGACCAAATGGTCACCGGGGTTTCGCCGGCGACGAGCCCGTGCGGCGGAGCGTCTCGGCTCCGGTAGAGGGGGCGGCTAGAGCTCGAAATCGGACATGGGGTTAGGGGGAAACGAAGCAGGGGCTCACGGGGATCATGCAGGGAGGGTCAGCGAGCTCGGGGAAGCACGAACAGCGGCGAATCGACGGCGACCATCGGCGGCGGTCAAGGACGAAGACGATGGCGTGGAGGCGATGCAGGGCTTCCCGAGGGGCTTGGCTCGGTGGGGAGGAAGAGGGGATCGAGGCAGAGCTCCCTGGGGCGTCGGTGAGGCGTGGGGGTGGCGGTGGCCGCGAGGGAGCTCGTCGGTGGCGGCGGCTCCGTTCGGTCCGGGCGGGAGAAAGGGAGCAGAGGAGGGAGGGTCGAGGGGGGAGAGTGAGCGAAACGGTCAGCGGGATCGGGACGGCCTGCGGGAGGCGTCCACGCGTCCAGGGGCTCGTCGGCAAGCAGGAGGTGGCCGCGCGGCCGTGCGCGTGCGAGCACGCAGCTGCTTCGGGGCGAGGGGAGGAAGACGACGGAGGGCTGCAGTGGTGGGCTGGGCCGGCTTCTACAGCAGGCCGCACAGGTAGGCGCCAGGTAAGTACTCTCTCTCTCTCTCTCTGTTTCCTCTTTTCTATTTTCTGCAATTTGTTTTTGATTTGATTTAAAATATCAAATCATTTAATAAAATTCTAGAAACAATTATGGGTGCTTTCTGAATTATTTCAGTGACCCTTAACAATTTCCAACATTTATTTGAACATTTAAATTATTTATAGTATTTAAATGCCCAAAGTCAAATACAAAATGGTTTACTCAAAAATCCAAAAATGTCTTGGAAAAATATCCATCATCTCTGGAAATGGTTTTCACCCTTTTCCATTAATCATGAACATTTTTGCAAACCAATTTGGGTTCTTTGAAAAAATATTTTGAAGTTGAACCTATTTGCATTGCTTTGGTGCTAGGGCTTGGTCCTCCCCATTTCAAATTTCATGAACTTCAAACATGATGCATGAATGCCTTGATGCAACTAATGACAGACAAATTCTAGGGCTGTGACACACCGTAACCGGCAACTCCCCGAAATTTTCCTCGCCCTTGCTTCTACCATGGTTTTTTCCGTCATGGACGGCCCAAAGAATGTAATGCAGCTGCGTCTCCGGCCCGCCCAGGATGAAAAGCCCATTTTCTGTCATGATTTTTTGTCATAGAAGTAGGAGCCCACCACATCTATGATGATACCAGGTTTTGTCACAATTATCGTCATAGAAGTGTCATATGTATGACAGGAAAAAAAATTGTTCGGCCCAAAATGTCACGGATGTGTCTTTTTTTGTAGTGCTTCTCTCTTATTCTTGCATTAGGTTTGCTATTGTTGTTGATTCGATAGCTCCTATTCTGTTGCATAGCCTGTCATTGTTGTCACAATTGTTGATACCTTTACCTGCTATCCTAATGCTTAGTATAGGCTGCTAGTATTACATCAGTTGCCCTACACTCTTGTCCGTCTGCCATGCTATACTACTGGGTCGTGATCACTCGAGAGGTGATCACGGGTACATACAATACTATTACATACTTATGTTGATGATTCAGAGATGGTGGCGGAAGGGCAGGTGGTTCCACACAGGTAGTGGTGGGCCTGGGTTCCCGACATCCCCCTAATGGTTACTTTGTGGCGGAGTGACAGGGTAGGTAGGGACCACCTAGGAGACAGGTGGGCCTGGTCCCTGGTCGGCGTCCGCGGTTACTTCAAAATAACACGCTTAATGAGATATTGGTATTTGATCTGAGTCTGGCTATGAGCCTATACGCACTAACCAACTACGCGGGAATAGATATGGGCACTCGACGTCGTGGTATCAGTCGAAGCCTTCTTGACGTCAGTGATTGAGCGGCACACGTCGGGTTGGACCACGTAACGCAACTTCCTTTGTAATGGAGGTTAATAGGTCTGCTCACCGGCCGCGTACGCAATGTGCACATGTGCAACGAGCGATAGGCCCAGACCCCTGCGCGCTTAGGATTTAGACCGGCGTGCTGACCTCTCTGTTGTTCCTCGGTAGGGCTGTGACGTGTTGATCTTCCGAGGCCGGGCATGACCCAGAAAAGTGTGTCCGGCCAGAGGGATCGAACGTGTTGGGTAATGTGGTGCACCCCTGCAGGGAAGTTTATTTATTGAAGTAGCTGTGTCCCTCGGTAAAAGGACGACCCAGAGTTGTACTTCGACCTTATGACAACTAGAATCAGATACTTAATAAAACACACCTCTTACAAGTTCCAGATACAACCCGGTGATCGCTTTCCCACAGGGCGACGAGGGGAGGATCGCCGAGTAGGATTATGCTATGCGGTGTTCCTTTGATGCTGCTATTGCTACTCTCTTCTACATGCTTCAAGATGGAGACTGCCAGAAGTGTAGTCTTCGATAGGACTAGCTTCTCCCCCCTCCTAATCTGGCATTTTGTAGTTCAGTCCACAGATACTACTCACTTCATTAATACCAATGCGTATGTAGTGTAAATCCTTGCTTGCGAGTACTTTAGATGAGTACTCACGGTTGCTTTGCTCCCTCTTTTCCCCCTTTCCATTCTTATCGGATGTCGCAACCAGATGTTGGAGCCCAAGAGCTAGATGCCACCATCGACGACGACCCCTACTACACCGAGGGTGCCTACTACTACGTGTAGGCCGCCGACGACCAGGAGTAGTTTAGGAGGATCCCAGGCAGGAGGCATGCACCTCTTTTGATCTGTATCCCAGTTTGTGCTAGCCATCTTATGGCACCTTGTTTAACTTATGTCTGTACTCAGATATTATTGCTTCCGCTGACTCTTGTGTTTCTGAGCTTATGTATTCGAGCCCTCAAGGCCCCTGGCTTGTAATGTAAAGCTTGTATTATTTTAATTTATGTCTAGAGTTGTGTTGTGATATCTTCCTGTGAGTCCCTGATCTTGATCGTACACATTTGCGTGTATGATTAGTGTATGGTCAAATTTGGGGTGTCACACATTGCCATCTCCTCTCTCTTGTCCGTGGGTTCCTGTTTCAATATTGCAGCGTCGAGTTCGTCAAGAAGGCCATCGTACAGTTGCTCAAGGGCTCATTCATAGGAGAAATTCTTCACCGCGTGAAGCTACTTGGGAGGACATTGATTCTCTTCGTAAACAATTTCCTCGGGCTCCGGCTTGGGGGCAGGCCATAACTCAAGGAGGGGGATGTCAGCGCACCTTTCGACAACGAGCACCCGACAAGTGTACTGTCTGGCAACAACCGTACCACCTTCTTCGGTTATGGGATCGCTCGGCAACGACAATGGAAGCAGTAGGAACAGGACCTTGCCCGGCAATGGCAATAGAAGCAGCAGGAACAGGACATCGCCTGGCAACAACAATAAAAGCAGCATGAACAGGATGTCAGGATATCGCCTGACAACAACAACAACAAAAACAGTGGTAACAAGTCGAGATGAGGAAGGGCCAGTGGGCCGGCCCAAGAGAGGCAAGGTGAAACCCAGGAGGATAGCAGGACCGGAATGGATCTAGACTCCAATGGCTAGTTGGTATATATATGTGCGTACGTGCACTGTAATAGTTGGCTAGGAATTGGTTGGCTTCGGCCTGGCTTGTAATAGGATCAGCTGTGAGGGTGAATTGGAGGTTAGCAGCTGAAACACGCCTTACCTGGGCCCTCTGCTTTGTGTCCATATAATGAGCATGTTGGAACGGTTTCCCTCTAGCTAGGGCTTTTTTCTCCCAGAGGCGATCTCATGCCACCATCGAGCTTTCTCCTTCCCTCCCCGGATCCCTCCTGGGTTGTTGACTCCGGCCAACCAAGGGGTGATCCAAGCATCACTTCCCGGCCTTGATTAACCCCCTCGAGGTGAAAGGAGAGTTAGGGTTCGTTCACAAGGCTCGGCGTTTGTTCTATCTCGGGCTAGGGTTCAAGTTTTTGTGGCGATGGGATCAAAGACCACCGAGGCGTCAAGTTCCAGCTCCGCGTTGGAAGTGGAGAAGATGATGGTTGAGTTGGGGCTCCGCGAGGAAGACCTTGACGACGTTGTCTTTGATGAGAAGGATGCACCACCGGAGGCAACTAGGTGGATGGCGGTGGCCAGGGTGCACATTGAGAAGCCCTATAGTCAATATTGGTTCTTCAAGAATATGAGGGCTGCATGGGATCTGGCACACGACGTTAAGTTTCGCCCTCTTGAGGATAATCTCTATACCTTGCAGTTCTTTTGCCTTGGCGATTGGGAACGTGTGATGCAAGAGGGACCGTGGAACTTCAGAGGAAACACCGTCATTATCACGCCTTATGATGGTGTCACCAAGCCAACCGAGGTGAACCTTGACACTCTTAACATATGGATACAGATCCATGATGTACCTGATCTATATGCACATCTGGTTGGGCCTTTAGCTGCAAAAGTCGGTGAAGTTTTGTTTACTAAAACTATGACGCAAGGTTTTGCTGGAAACTTCTATCGTGTTTGGGTTAAGATCAACGTTCACCAGCCTCTGAAGAACGCGGTCTCTATGATCCATGATGGCAAGCGTCAGATCTACTGTGTGAGATATGAATGCCTACCTGACTGGTGTGCGGTGTGTGGCCATCTTGGGCATGTCTACAAGGAGCACGGCAATGGTATCCATCCTCCATCTGCGCTGTATTTTAAGAATCTTAGAGCTGAATGGAACATGCGTGTGGGAGCAGGCCCGGGTGCCGGTCGTGGAAGGGGACGCCGCGGTGGCCGTCGTGGTGGACATGCTACAGGCCGCGGTGCTGAACACGGCAACCCCAGCGATGCAGATTCTGAACTGCCAAGAGATGCTGATACCGATGCTATTATGAAAGAAGCAGAGGACAGTAGAAAACGTTTGGCTGATCCTTTGGGAGGAACCAGTCCAGTCCACCCTTCTGCCTCAAAGAGCGTCCTTGCACTACCTCCTCCAGAAATGCCGGCAAGTCCACATCTAAGCAGGACCCGAAGAGGCCTCGTGTTAACTCTGACAAAAACAACCAGAAGAGAAGTGCAACTCCAGAAAAATCAAATGATGCAAAATCGGCGACCTCCCGCGTGGAGGATCACCGGGCATAATGAATATCATATGTTGGAATTGTCGTGGTGCGGGCAAAGCTGCGACAATTCGAGAGCTTCGTGATTTAGCGAAGCAATTTGCCCCGACCGTGCTCTGTATTGTAGAAACTCAAATCTCTAAGGCACGTGTCGAGAGTCTTGCTGGTACTTTAGGTTTTAATCACTCTTATGCAATAAACAGTTCTGGCCGTAGTGGCGGGATTGGTCTGTTTTGGAATGATGGAATAAAACTAGATGTTTTTGGGTACTCTGAGTATCACATTGATGCTACTGTGCACATACCTAATCATGATGATTCGAGACTAACTTGTGTGTACGACGAGGCACAGGTCGGCGAAAGATATAAAACCTGGGACCTACTCAAGTCCTTGGTTTCGGCAAACGCTCTGCCTTGGTTATGTATTGGCGATTTTAACGAGGTGTTGCATCAACATGAGCATATGGGAGTGGGTCAGAGAAGGAACTCACAAATCCAAGGATTCCGGGATGCAACAGATGCTTGTGCTTTTATCGACCTTGGTTACCAAGGAAAGCAGTGGACATTCGAGAAGAAAACATCGGGTGGAGGCTACTGTCGTGTACGGTTGGATCGGGCGCTTGCAAATTCAGATTGGACAACTTTGTTTCCCCATGCTACGCTGATACATGAGACTGGCGCCTCATCAGATCATTGTCCAATCAGGTTGCAAATTGAACCTGTGAACAGGGTGCAAGTTGCAAGGAAAATGTTTAGATATGAATGCTATTGGGAGCGACGTGTAGACTTCAATACGTCCCTTGAGGCCATGTGGAGCGAGTCACCTGGTGCCCAGTCAGTAACTGAACTTAGCAAAAAGCTGGGAGAGCTATCTACATCGCTGCAGGAATGGAGTGGCGCTACCATTGGGAGTGTCTCCAAGTCTATTAAAAAATTGAAACATGAATTGGCTAGTTTGCAGAATGACCCTGGCCGTATTGCACCATCACATGCAGAGATAAAAATTACTGACAAGCTGGTGGAACTTTATCATATGGAGGAGATCCTACAGCGGCAGCGGTCATGAGTCGATTGGTTGAATGATGGCGACAAGAACACCAAGTTTTTCCAGAGACGTGCCAGTATGCATAGACGGAAGAACTTGATTAAGAATCTGCAGCGTGATGATGGGTCCTTAACACAAGATCATGTAGAGATGGCGACGCTAGCGAATACTTTTTACAAGAACCTGTTTGCATCAGAAGGAACATCTGGCATGGAGCAGGTTCTGAATGCGGTCCCAACCAAAGTGACTCCGGAGATGAACGCAAACCTGACGGCCACTTTTACTCCCGATGAAGTTAAATTAGCTCTTTTTCAGATGTATCCAACAAAAGCACCCGGCCTCGATGGTTACCCTGCTCATTTCTTCCAGCGACACTAGGAGCTTTGTGGTACCGAAGTGACTAATGTAGTCCTCCATATACTCCGTGGCGAGGAAAGCCCAGAGGTAATTAATGAGACAATCTTAGTGTTGATACCCAAGGTAAAGGACCCTACTCAATTGTCCCAATTCCAGCCCATAAGCTTGTGTAATGTTTTATACAAGATTGCTTCCAAAAGTTATTTCCAACAGGTTGAAGCAGATTTTGCCAGATATAATTTCTGAAGAACAGTCGGCCTTCGTCCCTGGTAGACTTATCACAGATAATATAATAACAGCATACGAGTGCTTGCATTTTATGAAGAGGAACAAGGCGAAACAAAACAGATTTTGTGCTGTGAAACTAGACATGATGAAGGCCTATGATCGAGTTGAGTGGGCATACCTTGAGGCTATCATGATCAAGTTGGGTTTTGCACCAACTTGGGTTAATTTAATAATGAGGCTGGTACGTTTCGTCAAATTCTTAGTCCTCTTCAATGGTGGAAAGTTGGAGGAGTTCACACCATCCAAAGGGATCCGTCAGGGAGACCCTACATCTCCATACCTGTTTTTGCTTGCAGCGGAGGGCCTTACATGCCTCTTAAAAACACAAGATGAATCATCGCACCTCAGTGGAATACGAGTAGCTCCGACGGCACCGACGGTAAGCCACTTGCTATTTGCGGATGATAGCCTGCTGTTTGTCAAAGCCAGTTCTGTTGGAGCTATTGAGTTGTCCTCCTTAATGGAAAGATATTGTAATGCCTCCGGTCAAAGAATAAACCTGTCAAAGTCTTCGGTGTTCTTTAGCAAAGGTTGCCCAAACATCCTTAGAGTGGAGGTAATGAATGCATTAAATATCTCAAATGAATCTCTCTCTGACAAGTATTTGGGAATGCCATCTGATGTTGGAAACTGCAAGAATGGAGCTTTTAAATTTTTGAAAGATAGAGTGTGGAACAAGATTAAGGGATGGATGGAGAAGCTCCTCTTGACTGGTGGCAAGGAAGTATTGATCAAATCAGTGGCCCAAGCCGTACCGGTGTACTCTATGTCATGTTTCAAACTCCCTCGTGGCCTTTGCGAGCATATTAATTCTCTCATCCGGAAATTCTGGTGGGGCAGTAAGGAGGGCAAAAGAAAGCCAAGTTGGATTTCATGGAGTGTCCTGACAAGACCAAAATTCTGTGGGGGCTAGGCTTTCAGGGACATTGAACTTTTTAATCTAGCTCTCCTGGCTAGACAAGCTTGGCGAGTTCTTTTGCAGCCAGAGTCGCTGAGTGCACGTGTGCTAGAAGCCAAGTATCATCCCACTTGCGACTTTCTGAATGCAGAGTTGGGATCAAATCCATCACAGATTTGGAGATCAGTTTTGGAAGGACGTGATGTCCTTGTAGAGGGCCTCATCCGTCGTATTGGAGATGGTCAATCAACACAAATTTGGCAGCATAACTGGCTCCCTAGGCCATCAAACATGCGTCCCATTGTATCCCGAGTACCTAACCCACCAGAGTATGTTGGGGAGCTGATCTTACCGGGGGCGGAATGGGATCATGCAACCATTGCGGATGTTTCTCTCCGCACTGATGCGGCAGCGATTTTGAATATACCTTTATGTACGCGAAATATTGAAGATTTTTGGTCCTGGGTTCATGAGAAGAACGGAGCTTTCTCAGTTCGTTCAGCTTATCGTATGCTCATTGAGACGAAGATGAGGCAGGAAGCCTGGCTTGAGGGCCGGTCTGATTCGTCGAATACGGAGAAGGAGCAACAAGCTTGGACGAAGCTTTGGAAAATAGATGTTCCTTCTAAGGTTAAAATCTTCTTATGGAGGCTCGCACAACAGTCTATCCCTACCTCCGATCTATTGCACGACCGTAACATGTCAACAACGACGAGTTGCGGGTTGTGTGGAGCTGAGGATTCGTGGCAGCATTCACTACTCCGTTGTACCGTGGCACGTTGTGTTTGGGCACTCCGAGATCCTGAACTGGTGGAAGCTTTGAATAATACCAAGGAACCTGACGCGAAGAGGTGGATATTTTCTCTAATAGATATGTTATCTCCGGATGAATTCACGCAGGTACTAGTGACACTATGGTCAATCTGGTATGCGAAAAGGCAGGCCTTGCATGAACATGTTTTCCAAAGCCCCCAAGCGACACATAACTGTATCATGAAGTACGTGAGGGAGCTAAAGGATTGTAAGCCAAAGAAGACCACGGCGGCTCCTGAGCCACGACGCCAAGGGCGGCCAAGGTGGATCCCTCCACCTCTTGGGATTGCGAAAATTAGAGTGGATGATGCAGTCGCACGTGATCTCAATGAAGGTACATTTAGTGTAGTTTGCAAGGATTCAGCCGGAACATATATGGGATCTTCAGTCATCCGGACTAGGGGAATTTCTGACCCAGCCACTCTGGAGGCATTAGCGTGTCGTGAAGCTCTGGCGCTAGCCTCGGATCTTGCGCTATCACATGTGCTGGTGGCCTCGGACTGCCAAGGTGTGATTCATGATATCAAGAACAATACTGGAGGAGTTTATGCAAGTATCATAAAAGAGACTTTGGAAACATCTAGAAATTTTCAGCATTGTTCCTTCATCTTTGAAGGGCGAGAGTCTAATTTCGAGGCACATAGCCTCGCTAAACATGCTTTTGGTCTGGAGTTCGGGCGCCATGTGTGGCTCTTAAACCCGCCGGACTTACACTGTATCCCCATGAACTTGTTTACTCAATAAAGTAAAGTATGTTTAGACTCAAAAAAAAAGCTGAAACACGCCATGTTCTTCTTCTTCCTCGGGAGAATTTGAAATTTCCCTGTAGCTCAAAACCTAGATCTCAGTAGTTCACAGAAAGAGTACTTGACCTACCATGATACACACAACAAATTTGGAAGTCAAACTCCACACATAATCAACACTAGCCCTCGTCTACGATGAAGAAAAGAGATTGTACGAATAGTAATTTTGCATTAGATCATATTAACTTTTTATCACCCTGGCCTATGTGATGCAATTACTATCAATAAAGCAATAATAACTAAGAACGCAGTCAGACTAACAACAAGGGCAAGACAAAGCTTGAAGCATGCAAATTGAGTGAATAGAACATGTTGGCATCTCATAGAGATGTTGAAGTATATGTGGATTGCACAACCTTATTAGTTTGGACTTTTTGTTCTACTGCTCGTTGCATCTGTGCATGAAAATGGTGTTGAAATTCATAGGAATTTTAACATTTGCTCAAACCTCGTGTTTTTACTTGTTTTGAGAAGTCCAATGCAACATGCATCTTTATTTTTCCTAAGGAGCATCCAAACAACTATGTTATACAATTCCTGCGATTTCTGTGGAATCTACCAGATATGCCTTCCAATTCATGTGTTTTGCATATCATGTATTCCAAACAGGCCCTAGCTTGTATGCGTGGTATACAAACAAATCCTAATACAGTGGAACTGCAAAATACTTGGAAGAAGAAAAATGCGCAGTCTGACATCATTTGTCCCTTCTAGTACAGTACAGCATGAGTACTTTGTACGCGTATATGAATGTGTGTATTGGTCATATAATCTACTTGATAGAATGGAGGTGGCTAGTATATTCGTTCTGCTGTGGAGACAGGGCGAAGGAAGACAACGATAACAGTGATGTTGTCTTTGCTGCCCCGCGCTGAGGCCTCGGTAGCCAGCCTCTTGGAGCACATTCCAGGCTCTTTCACAGTGTCCTTGATGATGGAAAGGACATCCTCGTTGCCTACCACATCCCAGAGTCCGTCACTAGCCATGACCTACAGCACATCAAAATCAAATCAAGTTGCCACCGATGAATGCTTGATGCTACAGTCCACTACATTCATTGCAACTTGCTAGCACCGATACTAGATATTTCTCACCAAGGTTCACGAGTATAGAATTAATTTAAAAGACCTTATTACTAATGCATGCAACATTTTCTTTATGCAACTCAGGAACAGAACAATTTACATATTAGATCATCATATCCATGATCTTTTAAATCGTCAGATCCATGATATTTCCCCAAACATATGAATATCATCGATATGATGGGTTAACCACTAAATTTTGCCTTCACTGTTTATACTGTTCCTTCTTACACAGCTATCACTAAAGAATCTTTCTGTAAATACTTTGCCACCAAGTTTTGCCTTCATTTCACATTGTAACAGAACTCAGGCCACCCTAACCTATTATCTTTGCTTGGGCCCCACTTGGGAGCACCAGAGAGTTTCACACCGGTATTAAATTTACGCCTGTTATTTACTTGTCACGGGTCTTCTTCATTCAGGAAAAAAGACTACAAGAGAAGCTTTTGTATTTTATTTACTTGAGTGCCTAGTATAAACACCCAATTCATAGGTTGCAATTTACAATTATATATTGCTAAGAATTGGTAACTAGCGTATGAAAGAAACACCATACCCAAGTAAGTACTTCAAGCTGATATAATGAAGAAATAAACATCAATGAACTAATAAGCACATGATATAATTGTGTAGTACATGTATAGAGCTTAATGTATTACAAAAAGATATCGCATTGATGTAGGATAATAAACTGAACACAGCAACACAGCTAAAGCTAATGGGACAAACCAGGAACTCGTCATCAGCTGTTAAATCAGTTTCAGTTATCTCAGGTAATGCTGTGACTGCTGGCTTGAGATCATCATCACCAATTGACCTTGTAACCTGTCAAGAAGAGACATTACTTTTTATAAACTACATTTTTTTTCTGTAAATTTTTCTACAAGACTACAACAGTTCTGAAGCATCATCTTCTCAGCATAAATAGGATAAGAAATGATTTTGACACAATTAATCGCACTGATAAATCTGTAGAGGATTTCCAAAATAAACAAATATGTCTGGGCGTGGGTTCCAGGGACTGAATCAGGCCCGCTAATCTTTCTGCCAAAGAGATCGGATGCCTCGGCTCCTAGGGACTACTGCCTCATCAGCCTCATCTACATCTTCGCCAAGTTGGTGGCGAAGACGCTGGCCAGCAGGTTGTCGCCAAGGCTGGTGACTTAGGTTGAGAGCCAATGTGCGTTCATTAGGAAGCACTCCATACATAATAGCTAATGGGACAAACCAGGAACTCGTCATCAGCTGATTAATTACCTGTGCTGACTATATATTGCCGATCCGGACATGAATGAGAAGAAATGAGATGCTAAATTAGACCAAGTAGCTTTAGCGCATCTCCTTATTCCTCTATGCCAATCTACCTACCCCCAAACCCCACGAACCCTGGCAATTCATCCCCAAATTTCCCCATTTCAATCTCGGGGCATCACATCCCCCTCGAGTCAAGTTCTTCGTCTGGCTTGCTTGCCAGGACCGTTGCTGGACCACCGAGCAGCCCGCATGTTGGGGTCTGTGACCAGCCCGAGACAATGGCCCATCTCCTTGTTAGAGTTATATTTATAGTGGCCTTTGGCCATTGGCCTCCTTTGTACATGTATATATGATGGCTTTTGCCTCCTGATAATATGATCAAGTTGCTATTCCAACATGGTATTAGGGCTTTAGGTTTTCTTTTCCGATCAAATCTCGCGCTGAGCTGCCAGCTGCCGTTGCTGTTCCTCCCACCCGCATGCTGCAGGCCTAGCCACTACATCTCACACAGGCTGCAGGCCTACGCCCCCGATGTGCTCCAGTGTGCTCCCGTGAAGGCCGCCGTTCTGATCCCGACGGGCTCCATCGCTGCTGCTGCCCCCATCCATCCTGGTTCCCGTTCAGATCGGGCTGCAGCAAGTCCTCCGGATCGGGCTGCGCCTCCACCAGCAGCCACGCCTTTGTAACACCCCGGATGTAACTTTCCATAATTGTAACTCCAACTCTTGACATTTCCGGCTATGTGTTATGTTTTTTCCTCCGTGGTTGGGTTTTTGTCTTTCGTTTTGCATTTTGTTCATGTCATGCATTTCATTTCATGTCATCAATCGCATTGCATCTGCATGTTTTCATAAAACTCGCAGCCGTTCGTACTTGTCACTTCTCTCCTTGTCTCCGTGGCATGTCGTCACCGCTTGTCTTCGTTGACCGTTCTGAGACCAACCACCCACTTGCACGCGATCGCCTTGTTCCTCTGCACAGCGCACAGACCCCTCCCGCGCGTCCGAAACTTCCCCGAACCCGAACCGCACGGTCATGACCGATGGGCCCGGATCATCCCCAAACATCTATAAAACATCTCCGTTTTCTTAATTGGACTTCCTTACCTATATTTTTCTCAGCCGTCTGATTACGATCGTTGGGACGAGATAGCCCTACCCTAATACCTACCTATATAAATAGTCAAACCCTAGACCCTAGGCTGTCCAATCCATCCATCTCCTCACCCGCCGCCGCCACCCACTCTTCCTTGTTCCTCGGGAGTTTGTCCCATCGCCGCCGATTCCCTCCTTCATCGGGATCCCCATCCCACCAACCACCACAGCCCGAGCTCCGCCTCGTTTCCCCACGGCACCTACACCCTCCTCCCTCCTCGAGCCCGAGGCCATGCCTCCTCTGCTCGATCTCCACCGCAGGCCGCAGGCCGCGCCTCCCACTCCCTCCTCGATCCAGATCAAGAGGGGTTCGATCCCCAGCCTCCCCGTCCTCCTGCTTACCTCGTCGCTGGTGAGCGTCGTCGTTGGACCAAGCCGGCCAGGCCAGTACCCCACGCCTCCCCTTATTTCTCCTTCCTCCATCTGTTTTTCTCCCTCTCACGCAATTCTCTTCCTCTCTCTGAACCCTCACAGGAGCCACGGCCGAAGCTTCAAGCGGTGCCCGTCTCGTCTCCATCCGACGACGCCGCCCTGGCCTTGGATCCGTTGGGTCCAGGCCATCCCCGTCGTTGCCGAACCTTCTCAGCTCGCCGAAGCCCCAAGACCCGCGCCAAGTCCCTGGTGCCTCTAGCGATGCTGCCTCCTTCTGCTGCTCGATCCTCTATTTCACTTCGAGACCCCAACAGCCGAGCCCCTTGCACGCCTCCTTCCTCAAGCAGGAGCTCGACCAGCTGCCGCTACCGCAACCCCGCCATGGACGCCATCCGCCAGCGACCACCCAGGTCATGTCGCCGTACCCTGCCTCCTCTTCTTTGTGTTCTGCTTCTTCCCCTCTAATCTCCGTCTCTGTCCTTGCCTCGAACAGGAGCACCAGCCGGCGCCACCATCGTCGGAGATGGGCCCCCGCCGCCTAGATCCAGCGATCTCCTCCCGTTCCCATCGCTCCGTCCCCCCGCTGACTTGCCCGCGCCGCCGCTGCTCTGCTTCTACTCCCTGTCGAGCAGAGGGCCGCACCCGCAACCCCTGTCTTCTCCTCCCGTTCCCATCGCTCCGTCCCCCCGTTGACCGCGATCTCTCCACCGACCTGGGCCTCAGCCCATGGTGAGCTGCCTCCCGCAGCGCCTGTTCCTGTTGGCCCGATCGCAGATTCGGCCCGTTGTGTGTTTTTTCCTTGCCAGGACGATTTGTCTATTTATCCAGTGAATTAAAAGATTCGCAGAAAACCCCTCTAACTTCATGCATATAATAACTCATGAACTATGCATCATATGTAAATAATTTATATATGTAAAATACTTAGAATTTCATCTAGTTTCATAATATGCAACTTTCACCCCCTGTTTAAAATGTTTAAAATGCTGTTTGTTTGAATTTGCTCAAATGCCATGCTAAAATGATTTATTTCATAACTAAATAACCGTAGCTCGGTTTTAAATAAACTTAATATGTAAATGGGGCGGAAAAATGCATAGATTAACTTGTTGCACTTTATTTTCCTGTTTAACAACAATAAAATATGGTTTAGGGCAGAACAGTACCAAATTCGAAATATGCACATGAGGATTTTCCGAAATTGTTGTTTGAGTTTCCGGCCTCATTTAAACTTGCCTATTTAGTTAGTTTAATTATGATTCACATCTTGCCATGTTTAACAACATTTAATATTGTTGTGTACCTAAACGAGAGCGAACTAAATAACTCGAATGTGGTGTCTCGTCAATATGCAACTCGTTGCATATTGAGCTCCACTTAATTTGTAGTATTGTTTGTGCACTTTGCCATGCCATGCCTCATTAAACCGGACATGCATCATACTTGATTGTGCATCATGCCATGTTTATGTGATGGTTGTTTACCATGTTGTTTGCTTTTTTCCGGTTGCGCTTCTCCTTGATAGTTCCGGTAACGTTGCGTTTGTGAGGATTCGTTCGACTACGTTGGTTCGTCTACTTCATTGTTTCGTTCTTCTTCCTTGCGGGATCTCAGGCAAGATGACCATTACCCTCGATATCACTTCTATCTTTTCTTGCTAGTTGCTTCGTTCTATCGCTATGCTGCGTTACCTATCACTTATTTACCATGCCTCCCATATTGCCATGTCAAGCCTCTAACCCACCTTTCCTAGCAAACCGTTGTTTGGCTAAGTTACCGCTTTTGCTCAGCCCCTCTTATAGCATTGTTAGTTGCAGGTGAAGTTGAAGATTGCTCCATGTTGGAACAGGATCATTTTGGGGTATCACAATATCTCTTATTTAATTAATGCATCTATATACTTGGTAAAGGGTAGAAGGCTCGGCCTTTTGCCTGGTGTTTTGTTCCACTCTTGCCGCCTTAGTTTCCGTCATACCGGTGTTATGTTCCTTGATTTTGCGTTCCTTACGCGGTCGGGTTTATGGGAACCCCTTGACAGTTCGCTTTGAATAAAACTCCTCCAGCAAGGCCCAACTTTGGTTTTTTCCATTTCCCTAACAACCTATAACCTTCCCTTGGGGTCTGCAGCCCCGAGGGTCATCTTTATTTTACCCCCCCCCCCCCCCGGGCCAGTGCTTCTCTAAGTGTTGGTCCGAACCGGGCGATGTCCGGCGCCCCCTGGGCAACCAGGGTCTATGCCAACCCGACGTCTTGCCCATCTGATGTGCCCTGAGAATGAGATGCGTGCGACTCCTATCGGGATTTGTCGGCACATCGGGCGGTCTTGCTGGTCTTGTTTTACCATTGCCGAAATGTCTTGTAACCGGGATTCCGAGACTGATTGGGTCTTCCCGGGAGAAGGAATATCCTTCGCTGATCGTGAGAGCTTGTGATGGGCTAAGTTGGGACACCCCTGTACGGTTTAAACTTTCGAGACCCGTGCCCGCGATTATGTGGCAGATGGGAATTTGTTAATATCCGATTGTAGAGAACTTGACACTTGACTTAATTAAAACGCATCAACCACGTGTGTAGCCGTGATGGTCTTTTTTCGACGGAGTCCGGGAAGTGAACACGGTCTTTGTGTTATGATTGTGCGTAAGTAGTTTCAGGATCACTTCTTGATCACTTCTAGCTTCTCGACCGTTCCGTTGCTTCTCTTCTCGCTCTTATTTGCGTATGTTAGCCACCATATTTGCTTAGTGCTTGCTGCAACTCCACCTCATTACCACTTCCTACCCATAAGCTTAAATAGTCTTGATCTCACGGGTTTTGAGATTGCTGAGTCCTCGTGACTCACCAGATACTATCACAACAGTTGCAGATGCCGATGATACCAGTGCAGGTGATGCAACCGAGCTCAGTTGGGAGCTCAACAAAGTTCTTGGTCGTTGCTATGTTTCGTTTCATGTTGATCAGTAGTGGAGCCTAGTTGGGACGATCGGGGATCTAGCAGTTGGGTTATCTTCTTTTCTTTTGGCTTCGTCCGTAGTCGGACTATGTGTGTACTCTGAATGATGTATGAATTATATGTTCATTGTGTGAAGTGGTGATTGTAAGCCAACTCTTTATCCCATTCTTGTTCATTACATGGGATTGTGTGAAAATGACCCTTCTTGCGACAAAACCACCATGCGGTTATGCCTCTAAGTCGTGCCTCGACACGTGAGAGATATAGCCGCATCGTGGGTGTTACAGCCTTCCTCCCCAATGCCGCGCGTTGGCGTAGGCGCCTGCATCTGGCATTCTGGCCCAGCCGCCGCATGTGCTTTCTCTAGGCTTGACGCCACCAACTTCTCCTGCGTCCACCAAATCCCGATGCCGGCTGCCGATTTCCCGCCGCCATCCGCCAGCTGTTCCTCTACTCCCGGTGTCTACCGCCCCCTGCTGTGACCTCCGGCTCCTGCCCCGCCCGTTTTTCGTCGCCGCGGGCCTTCTGCACATCCGCCGTCGGCCCCATCAACGCGGGCATCCACTGCTGTAGTGGTTGTGCGCTAGTTTCTTCTTCAGATCGACAGTGAGTAGTTGATCTGTTTTGAACCGGCTCAGCTCCTGTGCTTGGCTTGGCCCAGCTCCTGTGAACCGCCTCGGCTTGGCTCAGCTCCTGTGGACCACTCGGCTCAGCTTGTACAACTGATGTCCTACTTTCTGGCGGCGCATTTCGTCTTGGCTAGTTGCTTAAAAAAATGAGTGCAATGTCTATCGAGGTGTTCCCTACATTGACCCCGTCTCACACATACGTCATCACTCGATGCTTAGTGCTCATCCGTCTGTGACATTGTCCCCTATGGCGTCCTCAACAGGCTGTGATGGGCGCTATTCGTCGACTCCTCTCACGGCTTCTGCCCGCAGTGGTGGTGTCTGCTCTACGCCGACTCCTCTCTCGGCTTCCGTGCGTGGCAGTGACCGCTCTACGTCGACTCCTCTCGCAGCTTCCGCACGCGGCCGTGACCACTCTATGTTGACTTCTCTCGCAGCTTCCGCACGCGGCGGTAACGCTCTACGTCGACTCTCCCAATGGCTTCCACATGTGGCTCTATGTCGACTCGCTACTTTCGATCGACTCTACATGCGGTTTCCATAGATAGTGGCGATTGCTCATCGTCGGCAAGTGTTTCTACCTCGACCTCTTCCACCGTGTCCCTGTCTGCGCGTGAGATTGTGCAGCTGCGATGCCTCCTTGCTGCTTGGGATTCTTCGCTACAAGTTCTGCAGTTTCTGTGATTGACTCTTCTGGCATTGAGAAACCACCTTCTACCCATTCAGGTACATCCCCATGGATTCTTGATACTGGAGCGTCTTTCCATATGACTTATGATTCTTCCACTTTGACCTCCGTTTGACCTGTTGAGTCTCCTGTTTGTGTTCCTATGGCTGATGGCACTCCCCTCCCTGTAGCTAGTCCAGGAACTCTTAGCACTTCTTCATTTCATGTTCCCTCTGTCGCTCATGTTCCTTGACTTACCATGCAACTCATATCTGGTGGTCAGATTGTTGACTCCAGTTGTAGGGTCATTCTCGACTTTGATTCCTGTTCTGTTCAGGATCGTCGCACGGGCGCTCTGCTTAGTGCTGGGCCTCGATGCTCTGATGGCCTCTCGGAGCTTGACTGGCTTCGTCTTCCCTTTGCTGCCACTGCCGCCAGTATCGCAGCCCCTGTTGATGCATCTACCATCTCTTTTTGGCAGTGGCATCATTGTCTTGGCCATTTATGTGGTTCTCGTTTCTCGTCTTTGGTTCATCGCGGTGTTCTGGGGTCTGTCTCTGGTAACGCTTCGTTGGACTGTCTGGGTTGTAGGCTTGGTAAGCAGATTCAGCTACCTTATCCTCACAGTGAGTCAGTGTCCGAGCGCCCTTTTGATCTCGTTCACTCTGATGTTTGGGGTCCGGCTCCCTTCGCTTCGAAAGGGGGTCATCGCTACTATATTATCTTCATAGATGATTTTTCTCGATACACTTGGATCTATTTCATGTCTTCTTGTAGTGAGGTCTTATCTATATACAAAAAAATTGCTACTATGGTTCGTACCCAGTTTTCCACTCCTATTCGTGTTTTTCGCGTAGATTCAACTGGTGAGTATATCTCCCATGCGTTGCGAGGATTCCTTGCTGAGCAGGGTACTCTTACTCGGTTCGCTTGCCCTGGTGCTCATGCTCAAAATGGTGTGGCTGAGCGCAAGCATCGTCACCTTGAGACAGCGCGTGCGATGATGATCGCCACCTCTCTTCCACCTCACTGCTAGGCTGAGGCTCTTACCACTTCCACCTATCTCATCAACATTCAGCCATTTACTGCTCTACGGGGTAGTATTCATCTCGAGCGTCTTTCTGGTCGTTCTCCTGATTATTCATCGCTTCGTTTGTTTGGTTGAGTTTGTTATGTTTTGCTTGCCCCTCGTGAACGCACCAAACTGATCGCTTGGTCTGTTGAGTGTGTGTTTTCTCGGATATAGTGATGAGCAAAAGGGCTATCCGTGTTGGGATCCTGTCGGTCGCCTGATGCGTATTTCTCGGGATGCAACCTTTGATGAGTCTCGTCCCTTCTACCCGCGTCCATCCTCCTCGGCCTTTTACATGAAGGACATCTCTTTTCTTATGTTTCCGGATACATCTCCCTCCGTGCCCAGTATTCCTACTCCTCGTCCCACTGTTGCAGATCCGACACCGTCCTCTCCTACGGTTTATTCTCCTCCCTCATTGCATGACTCTCCACCTCCATCACTGATACCTTCCCCTTCTCCACCTCCAGTGATTCCACCTCTTCCCTCCTTTCCTTTCCATTATACTCATCGTCCACGTGTTGTGGATGAGTCTACTGATGTGTCGTCTTCCTCCTCTCAGTCGACTTATGGTCTTCATTCTCGGCCTTGTCCACCCCCTGACCGATATTCTCCTTCTCGCTATGGTCTTTCGACTATTCTTGAGCCGATTTCTTATCAAGATGTTGTTCATCCTGAATGACAGTTTGCGATGGCAGAGGAGATTGCTGCCCTTGAGCGCACTGGGACGTGGGATCTGGTTTCTATTCCTCCCCGTGTTCGTCCCATCTCTTGTAAGTGGGTTTTGTGGCTCGTGGCTTTCGGCAAGAGCATGGTCATGATTACGATGAGACTTTTGCTCCTGTGGCCCATATGACCATTGTCCGCACACTTCTCGTCGTGGCCGCTGTTCGCCACTGGTCCGTGTCTCAGCTTGATGTTAAGAATGCCTTTCTTAATGGTGAGTTGTGTGAGGAAGTTTATATGCAGCCACCACCTGGGTATTTAGTTCCTGGTGGCATGGTTTGCCGTCTTCGTCGCTTTCTCTATGGCCTTAAGCAAGCCCCTCGCGCTTGGTTTGAGCGTTTTGCCTCTGTGGTCACTGCAGCCGGTTTTTCACCCAGTGCTCATGATCCAGCATTGTTTGTCCACCTTTCTGCTCGTGGTTGCACTCTTATTCTTCTATATGTTGATGACATGATCATCACTGGCGACGATTTTGAGTACATTGCCTTTGTCAAGGCCCATCTCAGTGAGTAGTTTCTTATGCTGATCTTGGTCCTCTTCGTACTTTCTTGGGATTGAGGTTTCCTCCACCTTTGATGACTTTTTTATTTCCCAAGAAAAGTATATCCAAGATCTTCTTGTTCGTGCGGCTCTTAGTGATGAGCGCACTGTTGAGACTCCTATGGAGCTCAATGTTAATCTTCGCGCTTCTGATGGTGAGCTCTTGTCTGATCCGATGCATTATCGTCATCTTGTTGGGAGTTTTGTCTATCTTGCTGTCACTCGTCCGGATATCTCTTATTTTGTCCATATTCTGAGTCAGTTTGTTTCCCTCCCACTTCAGTTCATTATAGACACCTTCGTGTTCTACGATATCTTCGCGGCATGATCTCTCTTTTTTCCCGTTCCAGTTCGTTACAGCTCCAGGCCTATTTGGATGCTACGTGGGCTAGTGATCCTTCGGATCGCCGTTCACTTTCTGCTTACTATGTCTTTCTTGGTGGTTCTCTTATTACCTGGAAGACGAAGAAACAGACTGCAGTTTCCTGTTCGAGTGCAGAGGCCGAGTTGAGAGCTATGGCTCTTCTGACGGCAGAGGTGACTTGGTTACGATGGTTACCGGAGGATTTTGGTGTTTTTGCTACTACACCTACCACCCTCTTGTCCGACAGTACATGTGCTATCATTATTGCACCGAACCCCGTGAAGCATGAGCTTACCAAGCATATTGGTGTTGATGCTTCTTATGTGTGTGCTGCTGTGGTGCAGGATCATGTTATTGCTCTTCAGTATGTGCCCTCTAAGTTATTGCTCTTCAATATGTGCCCTCTAAGTTATTGCTCTTCAGTATGTGCCCTCTAAGGCCCAGACTAGAGCGCAACATAGATTTCACCTCTCCAAACTAAGTGTTGTGGATCCACCATGAGTTTGAGGAGGGGTGTTAGAGTTATATTTATGGTGGCCTTTGGCCTTTTGCATTAGCCTCCCCTGTACATGTATATATGATGGCTTTTGCCTCATGATAATATGATCAAGTTGTTATTCCAACACTCCTAACCTTCTATTCTTTCTCCTTCCATAATCTTGGTCACTTGGTGCATCTGGGAGCATCGCAGCGCAATCATTGACGACGGTCAACTTAGCTTAGCTCATCTATTTAACGCAGCACAATCATCGAGGACGGTAAACTCAGCTTAGCTCATCTATTTGACACGATCAAGATGGAAGCCAGCAATGGGTGACAGCGGGGCGAGGGGTCTGGTGGCATTGCTCCCGCGAGGGCGGTGTCTAGTGATTACAGGTGTCATGTTGTATTTCACCCGGTGTTGCCCTTCTTAGTGCTTGCACAAACTCTTCTTTCTATCAATGCATCAAGATGCAAGGCTTTTGCATTTTCTCAAAAAATAAATAAATAGAGTAGAATAATCTACATCAGGCGAGTTCTGCATTCGTAAAGAAATCTTCAAACATACTTTCCATGTTGAATGTGAAGATCTAGGTGATGCATAACTACTGGAAACAGAAGATGGGAGCATCTCTAGCAGAACCCGTATAACGCCGACCCGCAAAACGCGTTTACAGTTCGCGGAAAAACGGCTTTGCGGGCTGGCGCGAGCGACCGCAGAATCGGACCCCGCAAAACGGACCCGTAAAAAAGGATATTCACGGAATATGCTCTTTTATGGGTCGGCTTTGCGGGGTTTGCTCGGGCGCCGCTCCCGCCAGCCCGCAAATCCGAAATTTGCAATTCAATTTCGCACAAGAACATACATTTCTTTGCTTTTTCAACGGCATTGGATACATGTACTTCACCAAATCTTTGCTAGAATAGCAAGACCAAAGAAAACAAGAACCACAATTATGCATTTTAGAAGATATCCAACTTCAATAACCGCTCCCACTAGTTGGACCAATATCTTCTCCATGCATTCGTTGTTCATCTGCGGATTCTTGATTTTGCATTCTTCATTCTTCTTCTTTGGTTCTAAAGAAGTAGACATTGCTTCCCCTCTATTTTCTTCTCTAGTTGCACATGCAGCTGCATCATTAGCTTCAATTCTACTAAGGAGTGCACGAACATCTATTAAGTTTCTTTCTATCAATAAATCAATGTATTCTCCTTCCCAAAACCAAAATGAGCATCCATCTTTCTACACACATGAAGATGTTCAAAATGAGCTATCGCAATTGAACCGAAGAATAAGCTGACAAAGCCGAATGAAAACAACACATACCCCGTCGTTTTCGCATTTGAAGAACACCCATCCGGGGTGCTTCGGCATGCCCGAAGTTAGCCGCAACACTTTCCGCGTGCAGTCATCGCACTGTATGAGCGGCATCGGCGAGCCAACGAGCCGCTGCGCGAGCGCCGAGCCCGGCGGACGGCCGGCTGAATCCCTGCTGGCAAACCGTCGACGGCGGCTACAGGACAAACCCGTACCTGCATGCGGCGATGGGGCTTTGTCGGGGCTGTGCGGGGTGCTCCCCGACCAATCCATCGCTTGGCGCAGCCACCGGTGGCCGGAAAAGTCAAATCTGGCCGCCCGCGTCGAACAACCGCCGATCTGCAACTTTCCGGCCCGCCGACGCAAGAGGAAGTGGCGGAGGGCATCCTCGGGCGTGTTGCGGCCTTCCGGCGTGATCCCGCCAGCTACTTTGGGCGGCGGGGCGAGGAGGAGAGGGGCGGTGGTGGGTGGGGAAAAGCGCGGGCTGGAATGTCCTCCCCACCAACCGCTCCCGCTATATACAGGGCGCCGGCGGGCCGGGGGGAGGGGACCCGCGTTTTCGCGGGTTGGGACGGGAATTATGCCGCGCCCCGCAAAAACTTTTACAGGTCAGACGTGTTTGCGGGGTCTAGTCGGGCAGGATTTTCCGCGCCAACCCGTATATTGGCGGTTATTTTGCGGGTCGCGGCTTTTTACGGTGTCTGCTAGAGATGCTCGGAGAAAATGTAAGAGAAACTGTGTACATTTCCCATAGGAGCATGCTTTACTTTCAACTACACCTAAGTTACAGTTGGATAAGCTTTTGTAGGAAGAAGTTTGCAAGGTAAAGGTAGATCATCTGTTATGTCAAATTGGATTCAAAGGTTTTATAAGCGAAGTAAAGGTGTATTTATATAACTGGGTCTTAAACATTCAATAGGACCGTTTTGAAGTAGATATTTATGTTCTTCATCACAAATTATAGCACAGGACATCTAGTGTGAAGCATTCAGCAAGCATACATAGTCAATCTTTCCAGTTTTGCTGCTGCCACGGACAGATTGCTGGGATTTCTTACTGTATGAATATGTATGTAATTATCTGACTTTGAAGTGCTAAACAGTCCAAGAGGCTATCTACAACATAAATAAAGTATAAACAGAAATAGGTGGGGCCATCATACATTGACCGTTTACCATTGAACGTTTCCTTCAAATTAATTGACAAACAAAAAAGCTTAATCTCAACTAATGTGGGAGCTAGATTAAGTTACTAATCTTGCAATATGTCTATGCATTTGCCATAAACTGGGGCTCCTTGATTTTCGGTGCATAAATTCAAAACATATTTGAATATGCTTTTCAAAATTTCTAGTATCTGGGTGGGTACCCCCAGACCCCAGTACACTCCGCGTTCTTAAACTTCAAAATAGTCTAAAACGAACCTCAAACTTTCAAAACCTTCCCTTTAATCCTATGTGGCTCCCACGCATCGATGCGGATAATCCTCACCACCCTTCTTAACCAAACAGAGTACTGGACTAGTTTTCTTGAAGACCTAAACCAGTCATTGTGTGCTAATGGCGCTAGGCCTGCTCGAGGTGGACCCTGGCCCGAAGAGGCGAAGGGCTCGACGGAAGCCACATGCCAAAGGCAGGCAGGAAAAAAACTGGGAAATAGGTTATTTTTTTGAGAGGGAAATTGATTTATTTAGTCTCTGCTTCATGATAAGATATGAATGCAATCTATTTTATAGGGATGGCTAAAATTAAACCTAAGAAAAGGAACTAATCGAACAAATCATAGAGACAATAGTAATTAAGTAACTATTGCCTTGCCCCTTGGTGGCCTCCTATTGGGAATTTGGGATGTACGTATATGACATGATAGCTATAATCTTGAATCTCGACAAAAAAATTAACCCTGTAGCTGTAGATGCCGTGTTAGTTAGAACTCAACATGCATTAGATTAAAATTTGTTCCTTTCCTTAATCATGTTATATGTCGGATCTCACAGAACACTTAAGTATACCTCCAAAGTGGAAGTTAACTTTAGATGTGTTTTAATAGTTGTTTCTGCAATGTAGTACATACCACAGAAACATGATGTTTTTTTAAGAAACAGTAAGATATTTGTTGCTAAATGCAAAAGTTTGATCAGTTCAGTGTGCTCAAGTCGGTACATGTGTGAGAAAAAGCAAAACAAAGTGAGCACCTGAAGAGCAGCTGCACCGACTCGCCATGTATCTATTTGCCATCTGACTTCAGCCCCTTCCTTTATAACACGCTCTCTTTCCTTGGGGCAACTAGCAACATGATCCTATCAAAACAAAATAGAAAGGAAATTGCATTATATGCTAATTTGTACTGTGAGAAAAGAAAAGAGAATTGATGCCAACCCTAGTCAGAGGAAATGGTTTGCCAGCACGGCTGAGAATTGCTCGGCAATCACCAGCATTTGCTACAAAAAGTTTGTTTCTCACTATCAATGCTGTCACTGCCGTGCAACCAGGATGCCAGTCTTTCTGGATTATCCTTTTTGACTTCTGGTGAGCAATTAACTCTTCTCTAAATGCTGTGTCACTACTTACAAATGCTTCTGCAAGGGCATCAATCGGGCTACACAGAACAACAAATCCATGAAAATTAAGAACAGAAAAAAAAACAGAGAAGTGCATATTTCAACCCCCAACACTTGCCCTAGTCTAATTTACAACCCCCAACTCCAATATTGTCTACATTACAACCCTGAAATCTTAGAACCGGCCAGGATTCAACCCTCCCCTCCCTGTTGACCGGTTTTGACCCGTTGACCATCCAGTTAGCAAAAAAAGTTCAAATTTTCCAAAAACAATCAAAAAAATCCAGGAAAAAGTTCAAAAATCTGGAAAATAAAAAAAAAAGGTTCGGGGCTGTTTTCTGAAAATTCTAAAAAATCTGTAAAATCGAAAAAAAATCACAACCTTTTGAAGATGCTTAGTATTTTTTTTCTTGATTTAACAGAATTTTTTCAAAAAATTCTGGAAAAAATAATTTGACTAAATTTGGGCAGAAAATTCTGCAAAAGATGGGTTTTACTTTTCTTTTTTTTTTTACAATTGTTTTGATTTTACATTTTTTTTATTTTATAGATTTCCCCCATTTTTCCAGTATGTTTTTATTTTTGCAGATTTTTTCTGGAAATTTTAGTTTTTTGCTGATGTGGTTTGCTGGCTGGATGGTCAATGGGGAGGGGAGGGTTGAATCCTGGTCAGTTTTAAGAGTTGGGGGTTGTAATGTAGACGCGGTATTGGATTTGGGGTTGTAAATTAGACTAGGGCAAGAGTTGGGGGTTGAAATATGCACTCTATCAGAAAAAAAAATAGATAGTTTGTATTCAACCCGAACCTGGCAGTGTGTCCAAATTGCTTGAGAAATCCAGGAACTGCTCGGACAGAAAACTCAGCAGCTGCCGCACCTGTAAGAATATTGTGTAATGTATGCTAATGCAAACATAGTAAAAATCAAAATGTAGACTTAAGAAACACTGAACCTCTGTGTCCATCAAAAATGCCAAAGGAATGCACATCTTTTTCTTCAGACATGCAGGTAAGCATAAAATGAGTATCTTCCATTGTTTCTCTTCGTCCACATGTTGCAAAAGATCCCCAGCTCAAAGTTGGATGATACACAGAGACAGAGGACTGATCAAATGAACTAGACCAAGGATTCACTGCATAGTCTAATTTGTTTGCTTTCTTTGTTAACAGTTCCCCTTGGTTAAACCAGTTTAATGCTTCTTGATAATGGTGTACTTCTGCCTTGCTGTTTCGACTCAAGTTCACTGAACCAGATGATAGAGGGCAAGAATATGTAACTAAATGCTTCTGTATTACATTTAACTCTTCAATTATATCTCCAAATGATGGTCTTCGTTCAGGATCAGAATCCCAGCTGCGCTGAATAAGTGACAAGAGACTTGGTGGAGAGCCAGACTCTGGAAGGGCCAGAGCAGGGCGCAATCCTTGAGAAACAACAGCTGATGTAAGTTGCTGTTCAGTGTAAGTCATTTCAAGAATGGTGTGTGCCTAAAGAAAGATAGAGCAAGCTGTTACTTGCAGAGAACATAAAATGCTCAGCTTAGCTAGCTATAGGTAACTATAATTATGATGTGGGTCTAGAGACTAGCATGATGTGGTCAAGTAGCTCATATGGATATGTGCATTTATATCATTTCTGAGCCCATCACTGAATGCACTTCAGACAGCCGCCGGTAGCATTTTCACCCAGCAACTTCTTTCAGTTGTTCACCGCAGATTAAAAACAGCCAACCTAACCTTTGTGTATATTGCATGCTGACTTTGCCGAGTCCAGGATCAAATCAAAGGGGGTTGTGGGAAAAGCTAGCTAATACTTAGTTTTCGTGTGGAAGGGGAGGGTGACTAATGGAGAAGTCAGCTTCACCAGAGTTCAATTTTCAAGATGGATGGATCTAATTGATCTTCGGCCGATGCATGTGCAATGCACGTGAACTCCATGCCGAATGGGATCTTCACCAGAGTTCGATTTTCAAGATGGATGGAACTAATTGATCTTCACCTGATGCATGTGCAATGCACGTGTACTCCATGCCGAATGGGATCAACCTGCCATTCAAGCAAAACTAGCCAGGCTGGCAAGCTTCAGAACTGTGACGAACCACATAAACAAGCTGTTGGGTGAAAATGTGCAATTTACATGTTTATGGACTTACTTGACCAAACCACAAGTTTAGGAATCTACCATATGATTACTCCATTTAAGAGTTCTATACTGGCTGGCCATTTAAATGTTAGATTAGGAAGAAATCATTAAAACAAAAAAAATCTAATTTGATAGAATACCAAAGCAATCATACAAAACACAAATAGTCCATAGTATGGCTGTTTATGAAATGAGCCACAACACTGGAGCTATTGAACAAGCAACAAAAATGAACCTGTGCTTCTGCTCGCAGATCAGTGTAAGGCACAACACCAGTAAGAAGCTCGCTGTAAAATGATAAAATTAGAAGGGAAATCAGGGAGTAACATCTAAAAATACAAAATTATAAATATCTTTTGTTATGGAGCATGAACTATCTACCTAAAACAACAACAACAACAACAACAACAACAAAGCCTTTAGTCCCAAACAAGTTGGGGTAGGCTAGAGGTGAAACCCATAAGATCTCGCAACCAACTCATGGCTCTGGCACATGGATAGCAAGCTTCCACGCACCCCTGTCCATAGCTAGCTCTTTGTCGATACTCCAATCCTTCAGGTCTCTCTTAACGGACTCCTCCCATGTCAAAATCGGTCGACCCCGCCCTCAAAAAGGTGCGTATGTGGGATTTGATCCCTGGAACAAGGGGTCTGTTCCAAGTGCTTCTGCCAGTCGGGCTAGAGTAGTACTTGTAACTATCTACCTAAAACATGACAACAAATTCCTATGGCAAACCTGGCCCGGTGGTTATGGGAAAATAAAAGGGGAAGAGGAGAAAATAGGTAGGGGAGTATGAGAATAGCCCCTTAGAGATGGGAGATTTAGTAAAAATTTGGCTCCAAATAAATCTCAGTAGGGCACCAAGATATGAGAACACCAGGAGAGACAAAAATGTTGCTTTATCATAATAGATCTTTTGCAACATGATTTTGAAACCGATGGTTTTTGCAATGTCACTAATTGTTACTGTGATTTAGTTTTGTTTTCATGTTATTTACCTACTTTCCCTCGAAATTAATGGGCATACACATATATAACCCAAGAAACCTCAATTAGACATGTGTATAACATCACTTTAATATAGAAAGGGCAGCCCGGTGCATGTAGCTCCCGCTTGCGCAGGGTCGGGGAAGGGTCCGACCACTTTGGGTCTATAGTACGCAGCCTTTCCCTACATTTCTGTAAGAGGCTGTTTCCAGGACTTGAACCCGTGACCTCATGGTCACAAGGCAGCAGCTTTACCACTGCGCCAAGGCTCCCCTTCTGTATAACATCACTTTAATATCCAAACAAAAAATGAATATAAAGTCAATGTGTTTTGACAAAGAAAAGAGAACGCGGTACTCGAAATAACATAAATTTTCAGTAATAGTTATTCCCCTGAACACAGTGTGAATGCAGCACTAATGACATGCCACAGAAATGCCACACTAACGTCATTATCCAACATGTGTTGGACACGATATATGACGTCAAGTACAATATGCAACATGGATTTATGTGGGATATGGCACTCCCTCCAATATAGATATGGTATCTGCACTAATCTAAAATCTTCTGAGATGTCAAATTGTGGATAAAACGAGCAGTCTTAGAAGCGACACCAGTTGAAGCATTCGGTCAACAGGATATAGATACAAAGATTTCAAAAAAAAAATTCAGGCAATGTAGTATGGACTGTAATTATATGACAGGAACAATTGGATAGGGCTGATTTAAATTAATTCCATAAGAAAAATGCCTTACTTTATTAATATTGCAAAGCTGTAAACATCTGATTTTTCTGTATGTAAATCCTTTCTCAAAATTTCTGGTGCCATGTAAATTAGTGTCCCGACCATATTCTTTTTATAGAAACCACCGGTAGGCTTGCCAGATGATTTCCAGTTCTCAGCTGAAACACTTTTAATATCCTTCTGGTACATAGCCAAGCCAAAATCTGCTAGATGTGGAAGGAGGTCTTTATCTAGCTGTACAGAATTATAGAAAAATCAATGCATTAAATAAAGATAAGAAAATCCTTATGTGCTCAAAGAATGTAATTCAACAGTCTGACAACTGTCTGACACAAAGATACAAGAAAAATGCAAGGACATACCAAAATATTTGCTGGTTTTATATCTCGGTGCACTATCCCAAGAATTTGTAGGTATTGGAGAGTCTTTGCTGTAACAATACAGTGTAAAGCAATGTCAAATTGGTAATTCAAGGGTTTTGCAAGAGCTGACATCCAACACTGATTAGATCCAGCATAATGTTACCTAGAAAGAATAAAGAAAATTAAGCCATGCATTACTATTTCTGAAATAGATAAACATCGGTGCTACCTATAATTAACCTCACTGCTTAGTTGATCTAGTCATTGTCTTTGTATTTTATATGGTGAGAACATTATTTTCTGTTTAAGTCTATTTAAAATTACAACAAATCTGTTCTTGCTTAACTTTGGTACTACATGAACTTGCCTTGTTATTGAAGCAACATAACAGAACAATTTAGTACATAAAAAAAGTTGTACAGTGTGCACAGTGATGTGTAAAAATCTTCCTAAAGTACCAGGGTCAAAAAGAAGTGCAAGTGAAAGTACAAAGTTCTCTTATTTGGACTTAAATGCTACCAATTGTTTTTGTCGTTTAGTCACCCTTGGATATGGTGAGATCTGAAGGACTGGAATATCAACAAAGATTTGGTCATGGACAGGGGTGCGTAGAAGTTAGCTATCCACATGCCAGAACCACGACTTGGTTTCGATATCTTATGGGTTTCAACTCTAGCATACCCCCAACTTGTTTGGGACTGAAAGGCTTTGTATTCACCCTTGGATAAGAATTAACAGATGAAACTGCTAAAAACACCCCCGAGTCAAGAAAAGAGATATGTATAAAAAAATGTGTAGAAAATATATTCAAGAAAACAGATACATGTGATCGTTTACAGCTATGTACAAAAAGTATAATTGCAGGTAACGCAAGCTTCTAAAAAACTGGTTCTGCGTAAAACTCAAACCAAGATATACACTTTATTCTAACAGCTGAAAACATAATACTCCCTCCGTCCCGAATTACTTGTCTTAGATTTGTCTAGATACAGATATATCTAGACACATTTTAGTGTTAGATACATCCAAATCTAAGACAAGATTTTTGGGACGGAGGTAATATATATTAAACACAAACTCAAGGAAAACTATAACTGTAACAAACTGGGACCTAGATAGCTGGCAATCGTGACCACTTGCTGGATAGAAGGGCTCCACTCCTCAACATGTATCTTGTCTGCCAAGTTTGGAGGCTCAAAATATTCGAAAAACATCAAGTAATTTGGAGGACGTGCATGTGCTGCAATGAGTTTCACCAACCCTGGATGATCCAGCTCACTGCATATAAATTGAAATCCACAAATTAATCCAGGAAATTAGAGAGCAACTAATAGTAATCCTAAAAGATGTTAGCAGCTTCTTCAGGATATAAGAATCATTTCTGACCAAAAGTTGAATGCAGCAGTAACCAGAGTTCATATTATCACGATGTGGATCATAGTGTCGGCCCAGTGGGAACCGGGGTACCACGGGCCACCTGCCTACGGCCCAGGAAAGGCCACTTGGCCCAAGTTATAGGGCGGCCCACCAACGGGCGCCACAAGCCAGCAGCCTCGCGAACCGGGGTAACCCGAGGAAGCCTGCACAGCGGGTGCCGCCCGTCACGTGGGTGACGTTGATAAAGCAGGCGCCAGACTGCGCGGCCAGGACAGTTTCCCCTTTGGTGCTAAGGGAGCAGCTGTGCCAACCTGCCCCCAAAGCAAGTCCCAAGGGTTTCCCTTTGTTGATAGAAGACCAAGACGGTGGCACGGCAGGACGGAGGTCATCGTGGAGCCCCTGGCGCGTCATGGATAGCACCTTTTGCAGGCGAAGACCACCTTTCGTCAGGAGAAGCACCGGCGCCTGTCCCCTTTCAAATGCCGCCCTGTGGCAGCCTTTCCCACTCATATTTTCGAGGAAGAGGCCCAAGGCATCTATTTAAGGGGCAGTGTGGCCACCATAGCAAGGGATCGGCTCATCGCCTCCTGCCAAAACCCTAGCGCCATTGCTAGCACTCTCGAGCTCTAGCTCATCTTGTAGCTCCAGGAGCACGGTCCACAAGCAAATACAACCAAGCCTAGCCTCGCGAACCTGGGTAACTCTCTGTGTCCTCACCATGCCTAGCTCGTAGCCTCGTAGACGCAAGCCAGGCCCCCAGATCTCGAACCAGGGTTTTTGGAGGATTTCCCGTGGCTCGGAATCAATCCCCAGTATTGAACGATATTAAGATACTATGTGAGAGAAAAGATATGAATCACACTATGTATCATAATCTGATGCTACCACTATCATATCGTGCTAGAGATCAAAGCACCGTTAGAATCGTGAAACATATCAGGTATTAAACCATGAGGTGTATTAAGCATTTAAAATTATTCTTAGACCACTATAAAAAATAATCAGATTGTTCTTAGACCATGAGGTGTAATACACATCATGGTCTAAGAACAATACAATTAAAGAGCCGTTAAAATAATTTGTCCTCCATAAATTATTTTTGTAATTTATAAAATAATTATCTTTAAATATACAGATTTCATGACATTGGTGATCCTACGATACAACATTGCCAACAAAAAACAAGACTACCTACTATCCCCATACCAAAATCTTAGCAACAACCACTAACAAAACACGCCTTTCATTACAGTTTGCAACCATACATAATATTGCATGCTTTCTACAATATACTTATTATTCACATGCTGCAATGTTATTCCAGTCGTGTGAGCAGAGCTGGTCATAGTGGGGAGTAACTTAGAGTAGTAACATGCATACGTTACTACTCTATGTTACTACCCTTATAGTGGGAAGTGTCATATGTGTAGTAACATACACATGTTCATTTATTGTCTTGTAGACTCATTTTGCATTGGAAAACGCTATGTGATGGTAACATATTAGGTTACTCTATTTGGCTCTCTCCTCATTAACTACTTGCCACATCAACATTTTTGCTTATGTGGCATCTATGTTACTACCTATGTTACTCCCACTATGACCAGCCTAACTAAATGCAGCACAAGCACACTAGCTCATCCTCTCCATAATTCCCAATCAGATGTCTCTTGCAAGCGAGCAAATGCGCATCAATTTTGAGCAATGGCTTCCCTTGCAGCCACTGGGGATATGGGGAATTTGTTAGACAATAACGCATGCGCGCTGGAGTAGTGAAAGAGAGACTACCGACCATAGAAGCTGGAGCTGGTAATGGAACTTATCGAGGTCGTCGGAAGTGGACAACACGGGCTTCTTCGCCGCCGCACGCTCGCCCCCCAATCGCGCCTCGTACACCGTGCTCTCCGACCCTGCACGGCGCGTCATGTGACGTCACATCGTCGTACCATTTCTCCTCCCCCCGTCGCCACACGCCATTCCTCACAAATCAAAACAATGGGTGGGGGAGGAGGGGGGAGGAGAAAGAAGGATGGGGCGGGGGTTACCTCGGGCGATGGGGGAGAGAAGGGAGAAGGACGCGGCGGGGAGGTGGAGCGGGATGGCGTCGCTACGGCAGCATCCGCGCACGCAACGATTGGTTTCCTCCGGCGGCACCTCCAGCAGACCCATCGGCGCCGCCTCGACCTCCTCGTCGGCGTTGTGTCGCCTGGGAGACGAGTTAATTGAATCTCGACTGGTGTGGGTGGGGAAGGGAAGACGGCGTTGCGACGGAAAGGCCAACGGTTCGACTGTGACTGGATCTGTTGACTTGGCTTGCTTCCAACAGCACTAAATATTATTGATGGCGCGCGTTTCTACGTCCATCTATTTTGGCTCTTAATTATTAGGCATATAAAATAATTTATATAAACAAAAAATCTAACCACCAGTCATATAAAATAATTTATATAAACGAGAAATCTAACCACCAGTTGGACTGATGGTTTGCAACAAATCCGCACGGAGCGATAGCCGCTCGATCCGCATCCAACGCCCCGCGTCGTCACTGTTGCGCGCAGCGCGGGTGGCGCTAGCCGTTACGTTCAATCTCCGTCGCTGACATGTGGGTCCACCCGAAACCGTCCATCTCGCCCAATGCGCACGATCCCCACTCACCCCCTCTCCCTCTTCGCCCGCACTACTTCCTCCTCCTCTGCTTCTGCGGTTTCCATTCGAATCTCCTCGCGCTCCCCCTCCCCCTCGTCCGCGATGGTTCCTGGTGGTGGCGCATTCCGCTTCGCGACGGTCGGCATCTGAATCTGCGGTGAGGAACGCATTCCCCATCCTTGTTTCCTTCCTGTTTTGCTCTGCCGCCGGTCCGCCATTGATTTAGGCTGCACGGAGCCTTCGAATCCGGTGGTTTGTTGTTCCAGCCGCCCATTTACAGTTTGTTAAAAGTACAGCCCATTTCAACGAAATTAAAATTTTCAATATCCAAAATAATATTTTATAAAGTAATCACGGTTTGGTGTATTTTTTTATAGTTACTACCCAGATTTTAGAATTACATCCCATTTATTATTTCTTAAAGCCCATTTTCTTGTTAAGCCTAATGCATCCCTCCTAGGAAAGATTTGCAGCCCAGCGGGGCGGAGAATAACAACTTGACCTTGCCTGGGTATTCCTAAAAAAGTATAGCTGAGCTAGCCATTTTCAGCTTGAAAAAATTAATATCTGGGCTGGATATCTGGCCTGGGCTAGACGGACCACAACCCGCCCAGTTAATACTTGCAGCGATGTTTTCGTTGTTGTTCAGAAGAGAAAATTTAATATCTGGGGTAAACATCGAAAAACTCTGCAGTGCTCACACCTAAAAAACACAAATAATGCTCGAGCTGCTTGGTCCCAGCTGTCGGCTGCTTCTTGTGCAATTCTCTCGTTTATTGACTACTCCCTCCTTTCCGGTTTATAATGCTCAATTCAAGGTAGATGGCGAGTGGTGGAATACTTTTTGTAGTTTTGCAAAAGCACCTAATTAATGCTCTTGTTATCCTCACAAAATTATGTTTATTAATGCATTAATTGCAATGCATGCATGCATAAAGTACATGCATTGGTCAATTTTCTCGTAATACCTGCATGCAATGATTTAATGCACCTTGGAATCTGAACATGTGATGGAAAACAACCAAATTGAGCCTTATAAAATGGAAAAACTAAAATTTTGAGATAAACCCTATAAACCGAAAAGGAGGGAGTACATAGGTTGATAATGGTGTGGGACCGTGATGTCAGGAAAACAGGAGGAAGCAAAATAAATTATATATATATATATATATATATATATATATATATATATATATATATATAATAAGGAGGCACTTGCGTACGTGAGGCTATGGACCTGGTGGGTCCCCATTCTCATCCTATCCAAGTAAAGTCATCTCCTCGCCCGTGCGCGCTTTTCACCCGAAACAGTCAGCGCAGGCCGCCCCGCTTCCTGCTGCAGGCGATTGCTTCGCCTTCAAACAACACAAGTGTCGTCCGTCCGTCCATCTGCCGCACACATTAATGATACGCGGTTGCCGAGGCGGCTACTCCGGCGCCACACGTCCGTCCCTTCGCCCGCCCATCATTGCTATATAAACTGCTGCGCCGGCCATAGCCGCAGTCATCCGGATCCGTTCCCTTTCTCCTGTCCACACTACTACTGCCCACCATGGCTTCCTCGCGCTCCGGCGCTCTTCGGGACGGGCGGACGACGTACCACAAGGAGATGGCAGCCATTGCTGCCGACCGGCTGGCCGGCAGGCAGCCGAAGGACGACGACGTCCCAATGGAGAACATGGTAGTCGATGATCCGGCGCCAACCCCCTCCTCCGCTCCATCCTCGCCAGTGCATTGCACCATGACCATCGGTGAGGCCCGTGCCCAATATATGGACAGGGTGAGGCAGATGCATGAGGAGCAGTTCTGGGAGGCGTAGGCCAATGCCGCCTACAACCACCATCTCCTCCAGGAGCACCTGCAGGCGGAGGAGCAGATCGCCGTGGAGCAGGCGGAGCAGGAGGCGCTACTCGACTCGTACTGCTCCGCCCGCAAGGGCCGCCTCGAGCGCTGGCGGTACCGCATGCTGGTGGCGGAGGCTGCAGGCAGCTACAAAGATGCTAGCAAAGAGGGCGATGAAGCGGGCGAGGCATTGTTTGGCGAGACCGAGGATGAGGCAGAGGACAATGTCGACTCCGATGAGTCCCCGCTCCGCTGGCGTCGACGACGCCCTGCTCCGCCGAGGCCCCGCGGCACTAACAACGAGGCAGAGGACACCACCGGCTCCGCCGAGGCCCCGCCCCGCCAACAACGAGGTAGAGGACATCGTCGGCTTAGCCGAGGCCCCACCCTGCCGGCAACGTGGGGGAGGATTTCCACCGCTCCGCTGAGGCACCGCCCGCCGGCAACGAGACAGAGGACATCGCCGGCTCCGCCGAGGCCCCGCCCCGCTGCCAACGAGGTTGCGCCACACAGAAAACAAGGAAGAGTAGAACACGGTAGGTCGCCGCCGCTCGGGTCCAAGTAAGGCCATCGCTGCTACCCTCCGGTTGAAGCCAAGCTAGGCGGGTTGACCATTGACGGCCGGTTAGCATCTTGGTGGCGACGTGGAGTCGGAGTGCTGCGCTGGAGAAGAACGCTGCTTCTACTTAACTGCTGGTACAGTTGGCTGACTGACACATGGGCCCAACATGCCACATGTCAGTTACGCAACTGCACCTGCAATTAAGTCACTGAAGCTTCTGTTCGGCTCAGCGGAACACAGGTAGGTAGCTTCGGTTAATTAATTATACCTTCAGCGCACCCCTTTTTTTGTTGAAGAATGTATGAAATGTAATGAAATCCGGCATGTTTATGTGAAATCCGACCGTGTATGAATGAATTTATTTCGATTAATTCGAATTCCTGTATCACTGGCATTGGATGAACATCTAAAAAAATACGTACTAGCATTATTCCCCGGGTGATCACCTCGTTTGCAGCAGTTTCACATATACTCCCTCCGGTCCTTTCTAGTCTGCATACAAGTTTTGTCTGTAGTTAAAGTATATCTCTACTTTTACCAATCTTATACAAAAAAGTATGCACTTTCAGAATGTGCGAAGTAAAAAGGAACAGAAGGAGTACAAAGAATTTGAGCAGCTTTTTAGCGTTTCTGTACATTGCAATCAAACACACATGCCTGGCAATTCATAGAGAACATTCAAAATAATCGATGATTATGCATCTCAGCGACTCTATAACACCCACGATGGTAGGTAGAGCTAACATAGCGATAGAGCGAGTACTAGCAAGCAAAGATATAAGTGATATCGAAGGTATGGTCATCTTGCCTGCAAGGTTCTCAGAGTAGTCGAAGGCTTGATCCTCGTTAGCGTTCTCAACAGGTTCCTCGTGCACGTACTCGTTTCCCGGCTCTATCCAAGGCAAGAACACAAGAAAAGGAACCACAATAAATCACGGTGCAATGCACAAGCAACATGATGCAATACATGTCATGATATGCGAGATGTGATATGCAATGCGTATGCGTGCTTCGGAAGGAAAGATGATGAACAAGGCATCAACTTGGCAAACCAAGTATGCCGCTGAAAAAATGGGATGATTTCGGTTGAAATCGATATAAAGATCGCCGGGAACGGATGCACGGTTTGCAAATGGCAAGCAAGACAAGAATGGCACAAAGCTACGATTAACAGCACGATGCTACTTAGCACGCAACAAGAAACTATGCTACAGCACCCCAACATAAAAACAAAGCATATGGCAGTGATCTACATGAGATGCTTAACAAAAGAGGAACACTGAGCTACAGCTAAATCACATCATAACAGGTTCAAACAAGCATGGTGAAAGTGCAAAAAATATCAGGTTGGACATGGCATAAACAGCATCACGAAGCAATGTTTATAGCAAGTTCTCAACAAGCTACAGGAACTTATAATAGCCAAACAAGACATGGCATGAATCTACTCAAAGCATAGATCAAAAGTCCCTTACTAACCATAAGCCAAAAAGGATCAGAAAATATGATGGCACCCATGTGAACATAGCAAGTTTCGTTAACAAATTCAGCAAACAAAGCATGGCATTGACAGAATTGCGAAGGCACCTTCGCGAGCTCGATGCACTAACTACAGAGCATCTCATGATAAACTAAGCATACATCCATCAAGAAGACATGTCATAGAAGCTATACATGGCAAGAACAACATCATAGCATACCCGGATCAACTACAACAACCTTGGCCAAATTGAATAACATGTAAACAATCTGCCAGGAAACATTTTGAAGCAAAAGTAGAGCTCAAAAATGACATGCTAGACTGCTCCATAATTGCAACCAGGACCATGGATGGATAGAGCATAACCATATGTTCAAAACACCCTTACTGAAGTATCTCAAATTATGCATGGATCTCTCTGTAGCAACATGTTTACATGGCATCAAAATTACAGCAGAACAGGGACTAAAATCAGCAATATCACGAAGCCTACTTTGCATGCTTGTGATAGTCACCACATTGATCACAAAAATACATGGTAAGCACCTCTGTAAAGAAGACATAGCCTAGTTCAAAACACATTTAGGGATCAAATTCATAGGATGGACACATCAATCATGGCAAAAATGACAAAGAGCTCGTTCTGATAAGATTCTGAAACTAACATTATGAAGCCCTCTTCCAACAGCATTTCGGGCATCAAGATGAGCTCAAATGTAAATGATGCAATGAGATGAAATGATGTACTCTTCGAGACGAACAATTCGTTATGCTACATGCCCAAAACGGAGCCACGGGTGCAAAGATGTGGGGCGATGAAGTTGCAACAAAATTTATGATAGAAAATGACAGACGAAAATCGGGGGGAAGAAGTCAACCGGACAGATCTGGATCCGGCTCGGACTTCGAGGTTCATCGGCCGGAGATGGAGCTCGGGGCCGGAGGAGGACGGGGACGAGGCTGGGGCGGCGGCCGGAGTCGGATCTGGGGCGGCGGCGGCGCAGCCGACGCCGAACGGCG